>NC_051155.1:203675004-203975004 GCF_013339745.2 Dermacentor silvarum
AGTGGTAGCTTTATTGGAACAAAGGAGCAATGGGGATGTGCTAAGTAGGATCGGAACTTGCGTCACGGGCACCCATACACTGTCGAGACTCAGACGAACAAATATTTTTTTTCTTTTTTTTTCTTTTCTATCTGAAAATAAGATTTTTTCACCGACCTTGCGTAAGATGTGGCTTATGGTACACAGAATGCAAAGTGCAAGGCTGGATGCGCAAATTACGACAGAAATCTATGCGTCGTTGCCAGACGCCAACATTCGAGACAAATGCGTTCAGTCCCTTCAGTACCGCATGCTCTGCAAAATCTTTGTCATTCGAAGAATCATCCTTTATGCTTGAGCAGAATTACGAAAAACCTCCGCGTCTCATTCCTTATCGTTGAAGAAATAAAAATACGCGCTATTCTTTACTGTCTGCTCCATTCCACAGGCTGCCTATGGAACAAAAGTAAACCTAAAGCTACCGTATGCTCCTTGACGACCATTCGTTTTCGCTCGTTTAAAATTCGAAAAGCGAGCGGATTTCAACACGCAGCGCAAGTCATATAGCGCAACGAGCTGGATGAGCTTCGCAGGTCGTCCGCTCGTGCCCAAATGTCCACGATGGCGCAAGACAATTCTCCGGCACAATTTATCACGTTGACGAAATGGTGCAAGTTCGCTGTAAAAGGGCGCAGTCTCCGAGCGTAAGAAACGAAGAATTCTCGCATTTCGCGCTCTTGAACGACCTGTCTCTTAGTGTGCTGCAACACTGCATCAAATGGCTCTTGAAAACTGAGCAAACTACAATTAAATGCACTACTGTCGGGACATAAGTTCGCAATGTTTTCAGCTGCTTGCTTATTTCTTTTTTGAATGAGAATGAACCATAGACGGTTAAGGATGCAAGCAAAGCTAGCTGGCGACAGCAAATGTACTTCTCGTATTCATGTTCGTTTGCAATTTAGCGCACGATGTGCGCGGCAATCTCAATTTGACGAGCAATCAAGCAATATTGCTCAACAGCCACTACACACTCTGAAATTACCTCTACGCATCCACGAGGCACTCCTTTCTGCCAACGCTGATTTTTCTTGAGCTCGACCCGAGTTGATGGCAAAAAACAAAAGAAAAGTTAGAAGTGAAGTGCATTGCTTTAGCAGATGGACGTATTTCTTAAGCGCACTCTAAGATTCAAGTGGCAAGCAAACTGATGCGTCTGGCTAGTTAATGAGTTATCCTGATGACGATGACAACTAGAGAAGTAAATAAAGATAATAAAAGTGAGAGTGTCAACGAAGTCACACCTGGCTTCTGTTGTGTCCCCGTACACTCTGTATAAAATGAGTCGCAAAGGGGGGGTCACAAGTGTGCAAATGTACATACGCTTTCATCCCCATATTCATTTTTCCGCACGCAGAGGAGCAAACTAGGTTAGCGCTCACGTTAAGATCCCTACCTTCACCTACGTTATTTTCTGTAATCTCTCACCGCAGCAAGCAAATACCGCACGAATAACTTATGCACAAGTAGCAAGATAAGAAATAAGAGCTGTTAACCATTTCTAGAGTTTAGTGGTAGTGTGGACAGATGAAAAAGACTTTCCTCCTTTTGAACTTTAGCGAAAATTCTTCACATAAGTATTCTATACCTCTGTACTCAGGAAGGAAGGAAGGAAGGAAGGAAAATAAGAGGTGAAAGGCAGAGAGGTTAACCAAGTTAAGTGTCCGGTTGGCTACTCTGCACAAGGGGATAGGATAAGGGCGAAAAAGATTAGAAAACAAGAGAAGATCAAAAAGGAAAAGAACAAGAAACGCATCAGTCCGCACATTCTATAGTTCTTCACTAAGTCCTGTTTCTTTTAAAAAGCGTAATAGCACTTTTAAAGCAGTTCGTTCCGACGTCGACTGGGACCAGGGACCAAGAATTCTGATTTCCGTAAGGGGACGGCTGCATATCTAGTCGAGCGTGGTGCTGAGGACTTTCCTTTGTGCACTAAAACGACGACAACCACACAGAAGATGTGCTATCGTCTCTTTGCACCCGTAAGTTTCACAATCTGGACTTGTGGCGATTCCGATAAGGTAGGCGTACGCGTTGGTAAAAGCTACTCCAAGTCTTAGGCGACAAATGAGAGTTACCTCCCGTCGTAGTCTGTACTCAGATATTGTAATTGAGGTCTTTGATCTCGTCCTTAACATGAAAGCTGAAAGATTTGCCGTAAGGAAACTGACCAGTAAACTTAATTCATTAATTCACTACATTCGCTTCCCTTCTTAGACCCTAATTTTCACACAAAAAAGGGGAAATATCACAGAAAAAGAATAGCATTGTCAGGAGTTTATTTTGAAATACCTCCATTATCTGCTCATCTCATGCTGGGCCCATAGCCTGCTACACTTTCTTCCAACTTCCAAATATCCTATAATACTTCATCCTTGAGCCTTTAAGCTGATTGCATGAAATCATTAGCGCCGCGCAACTCTATTAAAAATATTTACCTGGAGACGATGACACCTATGCTATGACCGGAGCCTCCCGGGCTGCATACATGCCACCGGTTTATGAATCCTGTTTTAATCCCTCTTTACGTTTCCCTAAGCCTGCGGGCTCTCCTTATCAGAAATAAACAACAGCCACTCTTGCGGCTGTTGATTTTGGCGCACCTTTATAGAACGTGAGCTCGCCGACCAACCCCTCGTCTTTCTTTCTCGCCAATGATCGACCGTTATTTGAGGCAATAGTTGGTTATCAGTAAGCTAAAGTTAACTTGTTTCCACCTTATATCTTTTTTTACAACTACGTCAGTTTAAAAAAGAAATAGAACAAGAAACCTCAAAGTTTTTTTTTTAATTGTATGGTGCTTAGGAGATGTTGTCGCCTTCCGTTGGCGCCGGCTACCCCCTTTTCACATAGAGATATAAAAAAGAAATCACTTCAAAGCACTAAAACTAAAAGTCAACTTCACACCACAATAACACGCAAAGTCCAGTCAGACAAGTTTGCAGGTTCTTATGCTTCACTCACGTGATTCTAAAGCGATAGCATCATGCTACCCTAACATTCAATTGCTATCCATGATGGCAACGTGATGGTCATCTTTGAGTTATTATGATATTGGCTGCTGCTGTTGACGTGAGTACAAATGTCACCTGTTGTTATGGTCAACCAGAACACCACGGTTTTGCTTTTTGTTTGTTGTATTTCTCAAACACGATACATTGGCACCACAGCTATCGTTGTATAGCGTTTCATGTAGCTTTCTCTGTGGAACTCGATAGACCAGTGTGTATTGATCGATCAATACACACTGGCCCCACCTACAGTGAAGGACCAATAGTGAAGAGTAATTTGAAAACAAGGACGGAAGCAAGAAAGTGTGCAAGCCCCACGCACTGTGGGCATCGATGTTGTGCGAAGCATTTTCCATGTACCTGGCTATCCACCAGTGCTTGGTGTTCCACAAACCGCTAATAGATGGACTAACGTGTTCCTGCCAATTGAGTAGTCGTGTGTGTGGGTCGTGAGCCTACGTGTGTGTGACGACAGCAAAAGAGGGCAACTACACTTTAGACGATCGTACGATGGCAATCACATGAATTTTACGCTAGCCTTTCGACGTGAGCCTACGGGATGGCGATTGTTGGGTTCTACACTGGTAGTTGACGAGCGTAAGCGAGAGAAACTAATTGTGGCGTCAGTGGGGAGGGGGTCCCAAAAAACTAAATGCGAGGATTACCGCAGGGCGAACTAAGTGCCGAGGGCGAGTGAGACATCTAGGCAGAGACTATTTATGCAGGGACAAATGTAAGTTGATTGGCTTTATTTTCAAACTGTTTTGATGGGGTGAGGGGTGGGGGGGGGGGGGGGGGGGCTGCTGCAAGAAATCGCTTCTGCTGGGAATGCAAACAGTATATCATTGAGCAGCAATGGCACGTAACGACTCTCGGTAAGTTAGAAAATAAACTGTCTGCATGGCGCCAAAGGTGGAGGACTGTAGTTAAGCGTGGTGGAGTAGCAAACAAAAAGCCGACTTGCGTTTCCATGGGCGCAAAGCAGCGTCGAGTGAACTTACTGATCCTTTTCCACTTCTTTTCCTTTTAGAATGTTTTCAGTGGTCCGAGAGCTCCGAATGCGTTATAACAACGATCGCTATGGTCATGAGTCGTGTAAATTAACAAAAAAAAACGAGTGAAAAATCTTTCGATTATCACAATCCAGGGCCCGTATCTCTAATGGCATTTGTGTAACTCGTGCCCGCGAGTGAGATTTTCAGCGGTGATTCTCTCTTTATCACGCCGTTTGTTACGGGGCAGTGGATGCTCCTCTCTTCTGTGAGAGAAGTTTCGAGAATACGCAGCTCATTAATCAAGCTTTACGTTGGTAATAATCGTTCTTTGGTGGTCATAAAAGCACATCCTCAATGACGGTGTTCTGGAACCTGTCATTGATATGATTAGCGATTACTGCGAACACGAAACTAAGAACTAACATTAAGATAATGTCGGTGAATGCCCCTGACAGCCGAAATCACGAAGCATTTTCTGTTTAAGAACCTTACTTTCTCATTTGTTAATAATATGCTCGCCGACATGAGCGGCCAGCACCACTTCTTACTAACCAGTTGAGCCTACAAACTGTTTTGTGAATACGGGTCTATATTTGCAGGAACATGCACCTGCGATCACGATAGCCAATATACAGGGTGTCCCAGCTAGACATTGAACGCGAAGACAAGCAAGTGCATGTTGTTCACAGTCGAGTAGCGCCGCCACCAGTTTTTGTTTTATGTCATTCAATTTATTAACTAATTGCAATTAGGTCATTTTTATTTACAACTCTAAATGTTGGGCTGTAAATGAAGAAATTGTAGAAAATTGAAAGAAAGCTAGAACTGGTATGTTTTCTGCGAGGTCCTCTCTGCCCATTTATTTTTCCCGGCTGATAAAGAAAGCCCGCTAAAAAATGACAATTTGCACGGGACTAATCACCGGCCCGCATCAAAAATCAGCGCCCTCCAACGCGCTCCACAGCAGCCACCAGTTACCGGCACTCTATCCTCATACGCCCCGCGCTGTCGCGGGCGGGCCCCGCACACACACACACACACGCACACACACTTCTGTGGGATTGGCTTTTCTTTCTCGAAAGAGTGAGTGGTTTGCTATTTGTTGGTTGCCATCGGTATTAATATAGTATGTTCAGCATCACCGGGAGGCTCTCTTACGAAGAGTTCTATCATGAGAACTTTGCGGGCACAAGCTTAGATTTCTTCTGCGTCGACTCCTCAGTTTTATTCTTTTCTTTTTTAAAGGGAAGCTTGCTTTGAGAACCTCCAGAACCTTGCTGAACGTAGCGAATGCTGGTCCTGCATGATCTGCTGAATGAATGAATGAATGAATGAATGAATTCTGTGCTTTTACGTGCCAAAACCACGATATGATTATGAGGCATGCCGTAGTGGGGAACTCCGGATTAATTTCGACCCCCAGGGTATCTTTAACGTGCCCTCAGTGCACGAGACACGGGCGTTGTGGCATTTCGCCCCCATCGAAATGCGAGCGCTGCAGCCGGGATTCGATCCCGCGACCTCGTGCTTAGCAGCGCAGCACCATAGCCGCTAAGCCACAACCACTGGTACTTTCCTGCCGAATATCTGAACTCTGAATATTACGCATGCAACAAGCTAGCTTAAATATCGATCTGTACTACCTTATAGATGCGACTGTCATCGGCGCTGTTTTCTACGGAATTACGTAATGAAATAAACGCTACCTAAATATCAGCCCTATATACAACCAATATATAGGCATTCAAGCGCACTTTTTCCTTTAATAAAGCGAAGCTTTCTATTACTTAATCTGGGATATCCAAAGTGTCAAGCGCCATCAATCGACTTGCAGCAAAGCCGAAGGCCTGGAAAAAGGAAAGTGCTCGCTGGACAGCATAGCTACACGTATTTAGTGCAAAGCACTTTAGGGGTCCGGGCTGTCGGCGGCGTCCGTCGTGATCACGCTCACAAACAAGGGCTCAAAACAGGGTCAAAACAAGTGCACAATTGATCAAAACCGGTGCAAAATAAACTAACATGAATAAAAATAATTCAAAAGACAGGAACAATCAAGCATTAGGCACATTAATTAGCAGAAACTCGTTAAAATCGGTTCCGGAATGTCAGACTGTTACAAGCGCAGCGCAAGAGAGGGCGCCACCACCCCACAAGCGCTCGATTGCCCCTCCCTCCCGCGCTACTCCTGCACCGGTGCATCACTGCTTCGCACTTCCCCAGGTTTAAAATTAGTGGAGCCGTAATTAGCGCTGGATTTGAACTACACAAGCGCTGGATTTGAGCAAAATTGGAGCTACATTAAGCACTCGATTTGAGCATGATTGGAACTGCATTTGAGCTGCGTTCTGCAACTGCACGGAGTTGCCACAAATCATCCGACCGCAGCCGAAGCCAATGGTTGAGCGCTGCAACGGTTTCGTGCGAGTTTCGTGCGAGTTTCGTGTCGCTTCATTCTCGTCCGTCTGCTGAGGATTTCGAGCCTAATTTTGCTGTTCTGTTCACTCTTGTGCTGTGGTGTCTTCCCAAGGCGGTTCGATGCTATATGCGAAGGAAGGCGTTCCTGGGAACGCTGGTAAGTAGCTAGGTTTTTTTCATTTCTTTTTTTACCTTTCTTTTGTTTATTTTGGCAGGCACAACAATATCAGCGAATAAAATGATATCTACACGACATTTTCCATCTAGTTCTCTTTCTTTGTTTACTGCGACGAGTACTGAAAATCCTCCTCTGCTCCTCCACTTTTTTTTTAAATAAAGCAGCTTTTTTTTTTCTTTTTGTTGAGCCCTTTTTTTTTGTCACCGCGTTTGCTTAGTTTCAACTGGCGCTCAAAAGCAACGATTGCATCCCCACGAAAAATGTGTTTGGAACAAAAGTGCCTGTTTAGCTATATATGAGCGCAATTATTTTTGTTTGGTTTTTATGTGAAGCAACTGCTGCAGTAAACACAACACGCACCATTTCAAGCATTTTAAGCACTTTAGAAGCTAGAAACTAATTTCAGAAACGAAATCTAAAACACCTGGCGGGTTGTCTCGGCACACAGTGTTTAATTTTCAGACGATGTAAACACGAAGGCCACTTTAGAGAAGACAACAGGAACTTGCGGCTGAGCAATAATGATTCTGCAGCGGACAAGAGCGATGACTTCGCTGCAAGTGACGTTTGTCGAGGGCTTGTCAGCGTGAAGTGCCGAACAAAAAACTCTTAGCGACTTATAATTGTTATGTGAGCATTGTAGTTTGTGTGCTAAGCGTTTAATGGTGCATACATTGGGCATAGGGCATACGGCGCGCACAGGATATGAAAGCGTAACATGACCTCATCGGTCACCTGGCGTTCTAAAGATACCAAAGCTCACGAAAAAAAATGTGCCTGCTCAGAGCAGTCATAATCATGAAAGTTATTCTTGCAGGAGGGCAGAGATAGTGAAGGATAGATAAACTAGTAACATGAGTCAAATATTCACCCCGAGTAAGAAAGGATGAGTGGGGACTGTCGCAGGAGGACAAGAAAGAAGCTTAGAGATAGCGCATGTCACGCATCTTCAATGTGAGAGCTAGAACAATACAATGAATGGAAACAAAGGCGAAACCAATACAGACTCGCGGGTCACGAATTTTTGTCCCCGCGACCTGTCGACTGCGGGAAAGCAGCGCATCACGCTCGCTCCTTTTATTTATTTATTTATTTATTTATTTATTTATTTATTTATTATTTATTTATTTATTTATTTATTTATTTATTTATTTATTTAACGTTCCATCCGAGCTTCAAGCGAAGCATTACAGGGGGGAGGGGTCAATATATGCAGCTATAACTTTACAAAAAAGGAAACATGGCTTAGACAGAACACGATTGTTTCTTCTGTTTCTCAAACATTGAGATTGTACGTCGTCGTGCGTCAGTCAATTTTCATCTTGTTTTGATACCTTCTTTAGGTGGCGTGTGTCAACGTTGATAATAAAATGGGCGAATAATACCAAAGTAGAAAAATAAATGGAGCACTGGCGTTTACAGCATCGCACATATAGCTGTTCATTCCAATGCACTTACACACCCTATTTGTGTACCGTCCCGCTAAGTGCCGGTCGACTATGGCGAAAAGAACCAAGCAGGCAAAATCGAGCGTAAGTGGAATAAAAAAAAAAGGAGGGGGGGGGGGGTGTTTCAGCCAACATTCGAAAAAAAACAAAAGCGATCAGGCGGAAACTGGGTGCGGACGAGAAATTCGGCCGTTCGAAACGAGACCGTAATGCGGCGGCATTACGCCACGAGATAATGTAATTGCCTCGTATTAAGGAACCGGCCCCGTGTTCGCCCGCTGTGCACAGACGTGTAGCGTGCGAACGGTCATCAAATCTACGTCTGGCTCACCGCACGCTTTCTACGCACACGATGGCTAATAACGGTTGTTCGTGCGTGGGTCTTCTCCACTGAATCACTTCGAATCATGTCGCGCGTCGCTTCCCACCTGCGAAAATGTTTTGTTTTTCTTTCTTTTTTTTTCTCGCTGGACAAGCGCACAAACAAAAGGGGGTACAGGACACACAGAGCGCTACCTAAATCTTGATTATTTTGAAACAGAACATGCGCTAAAATTAAGTGGGAAATGAGCAAATCGTAGCAATTGCAACAACGGAAACCGATACGGGTTCCTCGAAAGAAAAGCAGCGCAGTTGAAGAAAAATTGGCCCTGGCCCGGGAGTCAAACCCGAGACCACCGCCTTTCCGGAGGCAGCCGCTCTACCATCTGAGCTTACCAATCACCTAGTAGCAGGACCAAGCCGAATTTATCAACAACTCGAACCAAAGGCAAGCGTTTGACGTAATAGTTCAGCAGTCCCTTTGTAGCAATGGCTACGATTGGGTGGATGTCTCATTTTCTATTTAAAGCCATAGTATGGTACGCGCACTTTCACTGCGCACTATTCAGGTAAGCAATTGCTTTGTTGGAAAGAGAGAAGGAAGGCATGCTTACACAGTTAGGTGACAGTTAGGTGACAATTGTGTAAGCATGCCTTCATTTTCCCTGTTCAACGAAGAAATTCCTTACCTGAAAAATAGTGCGCACTGAACGTGTTAGCGCATGTTGGGCTTCTAAATAATTGAGTTGTAAGTAGCGCTTCGTGTGTCCTGTTCAGTTCAAACATCAACATTCAGTTCAAACATCAGTTCAGGCTACAGCCACTTGTCCAAGTTTGTTTTTAAAAACTGCAACAACCCATGTTTACAAAGATTAAGTCCTGGAGCTCACGCCTAGCCCATGCGTCAATTTCTTCATTGCATATGCTGCAAGCCGAGAGGAAACTCAACCTTTTCGTACCAACCGTGTCATGAAAACTTGTACGGGATCCCGAAAGGCTTACTTTTGCAGCTCAGCTCTGCTATGTTACGACATCTAAGGTAAACTGCTTTGGCGCAATTTAGTTTTTATACAACATTTATCACGTGAAAAAAATCATAATTGTCGCTAAAACAGCGTCAGAGAGGCACATTTTCGTCGCCTAAGCAGTCAATTTTCAGTATAAATAGCCCAGGAAGGTGGTTTAGCTTGACCTTCACATATTACCGTTGCGACATGTTACTGCTGAACATATGATGATGATGAAGATTTATTGGCTTCCCCTTCGACACGGGACGGTCACAAACGGTCATTTAGCGTGCTTGAGCTAATTAGGTAGTCTATACATGCTTCTCAGTCTAGCATGTATACATTATATAATACGCGCGTAATTCGCTACCTTAAGAAGGTAGCAAACAGGTACAAGGTCCCTTTGGTCTCTTCTGCGCCAAGGAAGTTGTCAGGCCGGTGCCCACGGATTTCAAAATCGCCAAAGCCGCTTATATGTGGCAAGAGGCATGTAAAGCCGGACGTCACCTGTGAGGTGGGTGTGGTATATGAAATTCCGCTCAGCTGTGGCAGTGTTTACATCGGCCCGACGGGCCGATGTGTTAACGACAGAGCGAGGGAGCATGCACTTTCCATTAAGAATAACCTTTCGACACATTTACCTGTGCACTGCAAATCCTGTAAATGTAAGGCAAGATTTAAGAAGATCAGCATTCTTGGTAGAAGCAACGAGGTGCTGGCACGAGAAATGCTGGAGGCATAGTACATAAGAAGAAAAAAAGATATCTGCATTAGCGATACGTCAGTGGTGTTACGCGGCGCTGAGTTAGAATTTTTAGATGCTTTTTCAACTAGTACATGTTTATTATTGACTCATCTAGGGTGGTATGATGCGCGGAACTTTGCCGCGCATGTGTGGCTTGGCTATATATTGCGATGTTTTTTCGGAATAAAGTTAGTTGGGAGTGACGCTCTTTCCTTTCGCCTCTCTTTTTCTTGGTGTGTTGCGTCCTTCCGTTGTATGAAATACGCACGTAGCACGGTATCAAAAGCGCCATTAGCGACCCCTTATAGCAACAATATTTTTGTCGGACGAAAGCATGCAAGAACCACAACCACTACCATACGGTAATTACAACGTCTTCTTTTTTCCGCAATGACAGTGTTTCAGCACAAGCACCTCTTTAAATCATTTCATTTGAACCCTACTTCACACCATGTCACGATATATGAGGTGGCTTCTGTTTTCACGGCATGGTTTGGGGGCACCCGTGTAGGACAGCGCGAAAAGTTCAAGCCACTGCGGCGTAGAACGGTCTTCGCTCGACGCCGGACTGCCCGTTTCTCTCGCTTATCGTTTCCTCGCCAAGACGACGTCCCATGGAAGTGATCGCTAGTTGAATCTGCGCACGCACCATACACGCACTTCCGGCGCCGAATGGGCGAGAAATCTGTCTCGTTTTGTGCGGATGCCATGCTTCCAAGGCAACCTGAAGAGCCCGCAGCGAAGAGTGTGAGGAAGAGAGAGGCAGTTGGGAGGGCGACTAAGTATAGAAAGGCGGCAAGGAAGAAGACGTTGAGAGGAAACACGCGCCGACAGTGTTAAATGAACGCCGAGCAGCGGCAACACGCTACTCGGCCGAGGCTCTTGGCGAAAGCGAAGCGTGTTTGCTCTGATTGGCGACGACATTCCCGCTGTTGTCGACGTCGAGTGGATTCGGTTTCTTTTGTCGCGGCCGCGTCTTTGAGCTGCTTGCTGCCGCGTCCGCGCAAACACTCTTAGCGGACGCTCCGCTGCTGGCTAGCGGAGGAGCCCATTAGCAGCGCAGCCGGTCCGGTAATTGCAGCCTATCTGGCTTCTTCGTCGTCTTCACCTTCCCCGCCTTCAGCCTCCGAAAGCATCCCGGTGTGTCCCCTGAGCGTGTTTATCTTGTTTTCTTCTTTCGTCTTACCGGCAACAGTCGCGGCGTGTGTTTTTGTCGCACTGCGCTGAGCCTGCACCTCTTCTGCGCTCATCCGTGAACGGCACGCATTTCGGCCTGTCCGGACCAGGCTAGTTTTCGTGAGCTCCGGGCTCAACGCCTTGCGACGGCGGGGACATACGACGCAATGGTCCCCGGTGTGAAGGCTATTTGCTCCGTGATAAAAAAAAAAGATAACCAAAAGAAAGAAGGCTTGGTTCCGAATGTCGAGCGCACTTCCTGGTGGAAACAGTACCCCTAAGTGTTTCTGACTGCCACACTAGGTCCATCACCGACCTCCCACCTCCGTTAGACGAATCAATATTTTCTGCACCCATGCTTTCCCTTCATTAAGCCTCTTCCACCCACCACTCCCATGTAAGAAGGAAGGAAAAAAAATGCGTTTACTTGCATGCGGCGAGCAAGCTTGCTGTGGGTCTCCACTTTTTGCAATTACACAGCTTTTAAGTAAGACGTGAATGAATAGCTTGCATGGTTAATTATTTTGCTTCTGATTTTTCTTCGGTGAATGCGGCACTCCGATAATGGGAAACTTCAAGATTAGTCACGCGAATAAAGGCAATCGCGTTCACTCTCCACAGCGTCCATGTAGCTTATCCCTGCGTCCATACATACCTGGAATACCTAGAACGAGTGCGTACAAAGTGACACGCTGTCGGTGCATTATTAATGTGATGTACCCTAATGTCTTAGGATGCTTCTGGTACTTTCCGGTGTGTGTGTTCACAAAAGATCCTTTAAAATGTACCCAGTGTTCGGCGTAATCGAACCTGTGCCAAGCGAGCACTTCGTGGTGGCGCCTCTAGAAGGCGCTTTGTGTGCAGTTGTAATATGAAGGGACACACCCAGCGACACCCGTAGGTAATGTACACCTACCAGATGTGCTTGGATTTAAAGTGGACGGAAGCATCAACCGCTAAGCAGTCGAGATAAGCAAGAATCGGTTAGAGTGTTGGTGAAAAAAAAAAAAGCGTCACTCCAGATGCCCAGACGCAGATGTCATGGGCATAGATTGACAACTATACCGTGTTTGGTATAGGCTTTCTACGAGACCAATGAGCACAAGGTTGAAGAGTGTTAGGCTCCACACACCACCCTGAGGTACTCCACGGTGTGTATAGTGTTGAGAAATTGGGCCGTCTTGAGTGTTCCCAAATGCAGGCCTCATATGTATTTAACTGCGTGTCCAACGACAAAGTCGACCGCTGAGGCCAATCATTTCTAGAGAATGCTAGAATGAAAAGCATGTATAGCATACCTGATCAACTCAAGCAGGCTAGGTGACTGTCACTGCCCCGTTTCAAAGGGGATGCCAATACATTATCATCATTATCATCATGAACGAAGCGGGACCCGGGGAGAAGACCCCAGCTCCATACACTTTTCGGCATTTGTAATATGGTGTGTTGCTGCATTGCTTGAATGCTATTCGCATTAACGTCAATATTCATCGTGAGATGGGTTCTGCCCGAACTTTTTAGTTCACAAGTGACGTCCCATGTCCGTACAGGGTTAGGTTTAACGTCTAAAGTGCCAAAGCAGGTGACTTAAATTATTATTCGGTGAATAAGCCACAGATCCTGAGTTGGCAACTCTAGTCGACGAAGACTGTCTGCGATGAAAAGAAAAATCAAAATAAAGAACGTTTTTAGTTAGAAAAAAAAAGGATTAGTTTCAGAGGTGCAGCGTAAAATTTATAGTTCTATGCCTTCCCTACATAGGTCTAGGATTCTTATGGGCAACTTTTCACTCTTGATAGAAATCTCACCAAGCTGTCTATTCATCCAAATAACATAATGCTAGCACGAATTATAAATACGAGAAAGTGTACAAATTCCTAACATTATGACTCTTTTTTGTTTTCCTGATTCGGCACCAGATCTTTCCTAGGACCACAAGTATGTCATCTTTCAAATATTCTGTGTAGCAGTATTCTCATATAATCATTCAGAGTCAAGCGTCAGCTGCGCTCTAATCTGAGCAAGTTTGTGCTGTTTATTTAGCGTACAATGGAGAAAAACATCACGTTTTAGTGTCAGGAGAACGGCGGGACAATGGAGACGCAGCCGTTTACATCGTCTTCTCAAGTCATAATTCACGTCGGCTCGAGAAAAGGGACTATCTTATCAGGCATACAAGAGAACTCGTGAACAACTAGAAGGCGGGACAGAAGCTCGCAGAAAGAAATGGAGAAAGTAAAGGCGAGGAAAGGCGTTAGAAGTATTTAGTTTGCGGAAGTAACTTGGTTTCTTCGCCATCGCGAGGTATAAGGCCCGGCGAGCGAGGGCAGCCACGGAGTTTCTGCATTAGCGCAGTTGTTGGCTATCTCGTACGCCGACGGAAGAAAGCCAGGCCCTGGTGGGTCCGCCGGTGCCCGACAACATCTAGCGCTCTCTGGGGCCTGGCAGTGGGAGGGGGCGCAGGGCTGAGGAAACCGGCGAGACCATTACCGTAACGACCCGCTCGGCAGCCATACCACCTTCGGAGGAGAACCCGTGCTGCCAGTGGCGTTAGAGCCGGTGGCTCGCGGACGCCTAGAAGGTGATAAAAAGCAAGAAAAGCGTGGCAGAGAAGTTCCGAGAGGGAAGGAGTGAGTGAGGCGAGGAGTACATAGAATCCCGTCCACGAGTCGCGCTGGGGCTGGTCGCTTCACCGTTTACAACGGGTAACGTGGTGGGTACTTGTTCGCAGCTAGAGAGGGGGGCATCAGAAGCTCGTTAGGCTGGAAACAAGCTTTCAATTCGGTGATACACAATTAGCGCGGCGCCTGCTCCAACGCCGCACCGCGGTTCTTCGTCGCTCGGTGCGTGCTACGCGTGTTTGTGTTCTCCATTCCTCTGACGTATGGGCCCTTGCTCGGAAAGCAACAGGGAGAGAAATAAGCGCAAATGAGCGGAGGAGGAAAGGTCACTAACTGCACAGCGAGTCTATCTATCGGCGCTCAAGCAACGCCGTAGATCGGGGTGGACAATGCGAGAGCCATCAGCCTATATATTACCACCCTATCGCGAGGTAGGCCGAAGTGATCGCTAACAGAATTCCAATAAGGAAGCGGCGAATAACGAAATGTGCTTTATTTAGGTGCGTGGTCCGCTGAAAGCTGAGAGCACCCGCGTTGAGTGCCCACTTTCCACTCAATCCGCAAATGGTTTAGGCAAGCTCGTTTACGTGGCACGCACCGCCTGATTGATCTTTCGACATAAATAAATTTTGTGGCTGCATCAGCGTTTGTTCTCTTTTATTTATTTTGCGAGCAGCAGGAACTACTGGCCTGCCGCTCCGTGAAACTTCAGAACTAGTTCTTATATTCAGAGTAAATCTGAGAGTGTTATCAGTAATATTATTTGCCGAGAGGTGTGCCTTGTTCGTTACTAACTAGGATTTCATATTTTGGGTCTCAGGTAACTTGTTAACAAGAACACACAAGCGGAATAATCGCGATACGAGCATAGCTGGCATTGCACTGGTTGTTTAACCATAAGCAGTCTGATACAGCATGCAGAGTGAGTGCATTCGTGAGTGAGTGAGTGAATACAAATAGAAAGGTCGGCGAACGAGACTAGTTACGGTGCGAGGAACGTATGAGATGCGTTGGGCTAATCGGATAAATAGAGTTAGGTTCAAAGCATGCTGTTTGATCTGGAAACTAGAATAATTAGTTTTTCTTTTCTTTAACTTCATGGCACCATTTATTTAGCAAGTCAACCTTCCAAAAGGTTGTTGCACACCAACTGCTTCACAGTGACTTGTGGAAGAAACAATGACAATGCACTGTGTTGAAATACAGTTGTATTGACCAACCGTAATCTTGTGACCTTGGTAAAACACTTGCAGCTATTTGTGGAAGGAGAACGAAATCTAAGTAGAAAAGTTGGCCTGAACCGCTATCTGTCGGACCTGATAGTTCGTGGAGAGTGCGCAGCGTGATACGAGGATTTTTATCTAACTATGAGGAAAAAAGATACGTCTTTTTTTTATTGGAAAGCTTTCCCTCCGGCATAAAACGTGTAAAGCATGCAAGTTATCTGTACATTTATAATTTGTTGTGTTCGATGAAATGCAACAGTGGTCTATGGTGCGTACCATAGGTCCACAAATGATAGTGAGCTGGGTGACTTGGTTGTAGTCACACTGTTCACAGGAAGTGGCGGTTTCATGAGTGCAGTCCGGGACAATTACACAAGAGGTGAGGTAGATCTACGTGAACAGCTGGGCGAGGGCAGAAGGAACAGGTTGCGTCGTAGGCTGGCCGACTGGTCCGGAGCCCACAGACAGGTCGCATCTGGCGTTAATACAGTACCCACATGTATACTTTTTCTCTCCTCCTCCTCCTCTTGCGATTCACACGTAGTCCGTTCCACGTGGAGTCATCAATACGCATGCGGAGCGGCGAAGGACTTTCTATTTGTATAGTCTTCTGAGCGTGAGTTGTCGCGGGAAGACCGGCAGTCGCTAGATCACTGAAGGTTGGTGACTGGCTGCGTCTGCCTGAATGCGTCCTGTTGAAGACAAATGGGGTATCGAAAGAATTCGCACCGTGAAGGAGAACGTGAAAGCTTTGCTATGTAGTTTGTTGGCTAAAGGTGATCAAAAATGATACGGGATGTTCTGGCGTTAGGGCACGTGCAAGACCAAGGCATAGACTGTAGCGGCAAGCAGGACCGATATCACACATGAACAACATAACACTTCTCACTCACATGTCAAAAGCTGCCGCACAACCGGCTACACACCAGAAAAAACAATGCCCGGAGGCACGCAGGCCTCCTACTATTCTTATGCGCCGACAGCGATAAGAATAGTGATACGAATATTGCGAGGCCTCCGCGAGGCAGCGCCCAACAACGTTTACAAGCAGAAGATTACTAGTAAAAGTACTAGCAAAAGAAAGCCCGAAAAAGTGACGGGGAATCGGATGCAAGGAAGGAAAACAACAAGGACCATGGAAATTTATAAGAATGGGCAGAAAGAAATACGAATGGAAAATCTTTACAACAATACAAAGGGCAATGCCTTGCTATTTGAGGCTCGATCCGGTTGCCTAAGGACAAGAACATACCGGATCAAATATTCGAAACAAGATGAGGCATGTGTCTGCTGCAGCAAACGTCTGGAGACCACTCAGCACATCCTAATGAAATGCCAAGGGATTCACCCACTGAGACCCGTAGGTAATGTACACCTTTAAGAAGCGCTCGGATTTAAAGAGGACGGAAACATCAACCGGTCAGTGGTTGAGATAAACAAGAGACATTTAGAATATTGGTGGAAAAAAAGCAGGAAGAGATTGATGCGACCGAATCCGTTACGAGCATTGGTAGCGGCACACGGTAGGTGGAGAAGTTTTGAAGAAGAGAAAAAAAAAGATTAAAGAGCTGTTTACAAACATGCTAGAATGAAAAGCAGGTATAGCATACCTGATTAACTGAAGCAGGCTGGGTGTCTATTTGTCACAAGCCCGTTTCAAAGGGGATACCAATAAATCATCATAATCGCCATACCAGAGACGCTCGAAGAATGTACCTATGTTCTCATTTGCTCAGTCTTTTATCCCTTGTTTGCCTTGCATGTTGTTTTCGGGATCGGGCTCGAGCGAATCATATGACGTGTTGTTGTCAGGGGCCCGTTAACAACACGAGTTGTTTTTTTCCCACTGCTTGTGTTGAAAGAAATCTTTTGATATATAGCATTCAAATAATGCAGAACAGCGAAAATGTGTTAAAGTTATGTCATCTTTCTGTTTGACTTCTCCTAACTCGGTCAGTAAAGATTTTGCTTGGTATTTTCACCTTTTTTAAATAAATACTTACTCTTTGTGATGGCAAAATAAGAACCAGCACAGATGTGACATAGTACGTGGTGTTTCTCTCCCTCTTTCAGTGCTCTAGGTGCATCCATGAATAAAGTGAAGTAAACAACAAACCAATAAGGTTGATAAAGAAGCATTGAATTCTCCAACGCACAGCAGTGAACTTTCTATTAGTTTGTACTCACCGTTCCTTGTTTCTTTCTGCTTCAGAAAGACGCGTAACATACAAATAAAAAGGAAAAGTACTAATTCCATTTCAAATGATCAGCGATCGCTGGTTATATCTTAAGCCGCTTGGGTCTAATATCTGAGAAAACAAATAGAGCGGTAATCTCGTGGGAAGCACCTTGGCATCAAAAGAAAAAAAGCGAAGCTCTGACTAGATCATCGAGGAGATAAGGCAACGACCGAAGACACTCCTGACGTTGAGGAGACCATAAGCAAGGATAGAAAGATAATCAGACGACTGACACCTTTCTCGTCTATGCAGCTTTGACCAATGAGCGCCTTCGTGAACCAGATCAAGAAAAAATTGAGGTACCAGTAAGCTCGATCGGACACAGGTATTGGGTCTATCACAAGAAAATATTGCGTTAACTAAATTATACGCAGTGTACAAAACATGGAGAACGATCACCTGGTTCTATGGAAACCGGATGAAAGGCCATTTCTGCCATCGTTATCTAGGTGAAAAAGAAAATGTTCAGCAGCAGTCAACGTTTTTGTTGCCAAAGTGATAATAATATACAAGTCTGTTGCGGCCTGATTGGTCTGCTGGGCCCGCAATACCAGTATACGCTGGTCAGATGAGCCCGAGCTGGACACCACAGCCTCCCACTCTTCGTGCGGCGGGTTGGTAATGAGAGACGTTTTCAGTGTGTAGGATAACCACCTGCGTTTGTTAGCGCCCGAAGAAAGGTTTGCTTTGATTTACCTTGTCATTTACTGTTCCTTCCATTCAGAACCGTGTATTTCTCGTGGTCAGGTAAGCACACAGCTGCTTAGCAACAATACTAATATGTGCGCGAACAACGTTCGTGCCTGCAGCAGAAGCCTGGAGTCTTATTCTGTTAGGCTTCGGTTTTCGACGAATTCGCTTTGCGAGCAGCGATTGGTCGCCGCCTGGGAGATGCCATCGCCTTGGCGTGCGCTCGCATATTATGATGACTTCACGCACATGTCAATCATGCGGAAACCGAATTGTCGTGCACTACGAAGCGAAGTGCGCCAGGTGCTTCGGTGGGATTCGAAGGCACAGTGTGCCGTGTGCAGAGACTGTGCGTTCGTTATGCACGGGCGAGATAGGCGCTCCTAGCGAAATGCCGGTGATGGAGATCCCTGTGGCACCTGCGTTTGGTATATTAGCGAGCAACCGTGAGACAACGACGACCTCGACATCGAAAGGCGCGTTTGAGATGGCAGACGAAGAATTCAGGCAGCAATTATAATTTTTTTATTTACCAAGAAGCGTTCTTAATTTGCTATATTTTACCTTGGTTCGTGCCGTTCATTTCTCAAAAAAAAAAAAAAACTGCTTGCCGATTGGCCTCTGTCCTTCCTCTTGTTTTCATTACCTCGGTGGACCGCCCAAATGTGAGGCCACCGCCAAACTTAATTCTTCGGAAACAAAATCGTTACAGAATACGGCCCCAGAACGCTTCTCTGGCTCCTGCTGAGCCGATTTAGCAGAGCGTGATGGTATGTCCACTTGGCTTGATTGTTTTTGTAGCCAAACTCACTGCGCGTCTCTACAGGCCTTCTAATCCTCCACGCATGGGGTCATCATGCACCGTCGATAGAAGAACAGCACAGCAAGGCCGACAGCGATGGCGCGAATGCGCTTCACGCGTCCGTGTAATTGCTATTACAATAAAAAGAAACGTAACAGGTGCGCAGGCGTGATAACAAAGCTTTGGTATAGAAAACTGTTCATTGTTCTTAGTAAAGGGTTGCGGATGATGAGTGATTGATTGACTATGTGCAAGAAGACAACGGACTTTCCCTTTCTCAGTGAGATTAATTTATTGCCCTGTGCACTTGCTTTAGAATTCGAGTGCAAACCACACCTTCTCATTTCCATAAGTTATTCGGGACTCGACCGTCGCACGCAGTGCACGTGCAGGGGCTTCACCGTGAAAGTGGGAGCCTCGCTAACGCTACACTTCAGCCCCATCCATCCTCAGCTGTATTGTTTCGCCTACGTTCCCAATGGGATTAGAAAGCCCCAGGAGCGTGTGCACACCGGCGTTCATCCCCTTCATTGAGCAAACGCGGGGGGCAGGCGCGGCGCCATCTGGTGCCGAAACCACCAAGATCCCTCCTTCTCGCGACCTTTGGAGGCCAAACCACTCGAGGAGGCGCACGTTGCAAGCACGGCGTTCTGAATGACAGCGGCCTTCGCGACATCCTTACCAGCCCCCCCCCCCCCCCCCCCCGACCGCTACTATACGGCAACTCACCTCCTCTCCCCCTTGCGGTCGGGAAGCTCAGTCCTGTAGGGGAGCGTTGGGTCGCCGAAATGGGGATGGCTGTAGCGCGCGGGACTGCCAGGCGACGGGCAGGGTAGCAACTCTCGCGGGACGCAATTTATATGGAAATTTCGCGGATGGGGAACCGTGACGTGCGTGACAGAGCAGAGAAGGGAAAGGAAGGCGCCCGGTGTCTGCGTTTGGCGTCTCTTTGCCGTCTTCCTTTATTATGAGCGCAGCTACGGGAGAATGCACCGTCGCTGCCTTCTCCGATCGGCCGCTGCCGGATTTATTCGGACGGGAAAGCTGGCTGGGGCATCGATTTATTTCGGATTTCCCGAGGGCCACCGTGAGACCCTATTGTTGCATGCTGGCACCGCGTTCGTTCTTCTCTCCACTTTAGGGAGAAGACAGAGACGAGAAACGAGTTTCGTTGGAACCACCGTCGAATTTGACGCCGATGGCGGCGTGCAGTATCAGGAAATGCAGAAGCCTCCCTCTTCGTTTGACGCCAACCTTGTTTTGTGCTCCATTCATATTGTATTTTTTTCAGCCTCGTTTCTAAGGGCGCACATAACAAGATTCACATTTTCGAAGAGCCCGTGTGCCATTAAGGTGAGGCGGACGATGCTCGGACGTGCATTGAGTCGTCGCACGCACACTTGATTTTCTCCTTTTGTTCCCTAAAATGTCACGGTGAAACGGACTGGAAAATGCGATCAAATTGCGAAGGAGGGGATTAGTCCTTTGTGCTCTGGAATAATGCGAGTAGTTCGATTGCTCTCACTCTCTTTTCTTTTCCCGGATTTTGTATACCGTTTCATTTCTCTTGTCCTAGCTCCGCGAGCGTCGCAATGAATGCGTCACCTCTTCCTCTCGCAACGCTATTTCCATGTCTGAGAACGGGCATACAAATAAATGAAGAACTAAACGAACGAGGAAGGAGGAATAGGAGAACGAAAGTATATCGACGCAGTTCTTGTTAGTATGTTATTTGGCTCTTTGTTGCCCGCACGAAAGACAGCTGGGCGACACCGTGTAATCAGATTTCTTTCCCTCCCTCCGAGCAAGCGCCAAAATGGAAATATATGTATGTCTATTTTATCTGTTCTTTGTTAACTTCCCTATCTGCGTCTCATGTTCGCATAGCCATGATTCACCGCCTCCCCACAGTCACATTTGTTCACGGAGTCGCGCCATTGTAATGACGCACTGCATGCAGGGGCATTGCGTTACACTAATGCGACAGTCAAAATTCTGCCGTGCATGTGGCTGGTGTTAAACTGGGATATTTCATTCAAGTCGAAGGATGAATACGTACCTGGCAACTCCGTTCTACCTCAAACTCTAAGCCACTGTTCATTGACATGCCTCGTCTCGAATATTATTCTCAACTGCTCTCACTAGAAGGCAACACCTCTAGTCTTTTGAAATTGCCCCTGAGCTTTAGCAGCGTTCTTTGACGTTCCTGTAATATTGTATTCCTCCAGGAATGCACCAGACCACATTACTCTGGCTCGTTATTCCCCGTATCTTTCAGTATGCCTGACAAAGAAGCTTAGGGAGGTCAACCGCTCTTTCAGAACGTTGGACATGTTGTCCTCGAAGAATCTGACGCGCGAGGGAACCGTGTATTCTTGTGGACCCTGGCGACCGGAAAAGAATAAAAATAACACTCAAATACATGCCATTTCCACAGTTTTTCAACAATTTTCGTTCATGCCGGGATTTTGTTTGGCATAACTGATCAACGACAGCTTTTATAACTCTAAACCCATCATTGTTGTGCACGTCTTGAAAGGTTCATATCGCTTAAACTACCAAGATTTCAACATGCTACGCACACACGAGTGATAGCTGCCACGCCCATACCCTGCTTCCACGAAATATTGAAGGGCATGCTAGCACTTATCCAGTTCACTCTAAAGGGACCTACTGCTTCATAAGAACAACCACCGGACTTACCATTTTCAATTGCCAAAGTACAATTAACTTTCAGTGTTGAATATGCGGACAGGTAAACTTGACGGAGGCTTTTCTTACATGCCCGTTCGAATATTACAAGAAATTTGATATTCGCCACAGGAACACCGAATATATTGAACGTAGTACACAGCAAGTCAGCAAGGGAGCGTGCTAGCCAGGCTCTCTTTCATGAAGAGGCGTGACCAGAATAACTAAAGTGCATAGCGTTAATGTCTCATGCTCTTTGTCATGTCTGTTAGTCTTCATTTCTTTTATTGATGGTTTCGCTTGCCAACTTACACGTGCCGTTGTCATTACGGCATGAGTAAACATTGGCTGTGTGGGTGTAACCATTCGTGAATATGCCATCATCACGCTCCCAACATGGCCCACCCAGTGGGACCTATGAAGAGCAAGAAAAAAAAAATTCAGCAAACGAAGGAGGCAGGGCGCGTGATAGATGAACTTGTTAGCGCAATTCTCTTGTTGCACTGGGGGTCGTATCAGGCAGGAACAGAACATGGACCTTCCGGTCTGAATTTAGGCACACTGGCGTATATTGGCAAAGTGAAGCCTAGTCTGGTGTTTATCTTAAGCGTGCAGATTTTGTTTTTTTTTTTTTTTGCACTGCTTTTCTGAAGAGCGCGCCATGAGGAACGAGATAGCGCTGTACTGCAAAACACATAGTCTTTAAATTACGCTCCCAACCTTTACGTGCGCTAACACAAACACACACACACACACACACACACACACACACACACACGCACGCACGCACACACACACCCACACACACACACACGCACGCACACACACACACACACACACGCACGCACGCACACACACACACACACACACACACACACACACACGCACGCACGCACGCACACGCACGCACGCACACACATACACACACACACATACACACACACACACACACACACACACACACGCACACACACACAGGTGCCCGTGTACGCGCGCACAGTTTTTACGCGTCCGATGTAGCATACATGCGCAAATACAATGCAATACTCAAATGCTTCAGAAGCAGCATGAAGCTAGATACGTGTGTTAAAAACCTTGCGCACTTTTCACGAGCTATCAGTGAACCGATCTATGCCAGTCTTTACCTTTTTCCAGGAAACATACGCAACATATTGTCTCTTAGTTTGGTCGACTACTACAAAATATAATTTATCATCACTTCAAACACAGCAAAACCGTGCACTACGTGCAATAGGAAACTTAGGACGTACGAAAAACACCAAACCATTCTATAGCAAATACAAAATATTGCCAACATCAAAACTTTGCACTTATAAACTATTCCTCGAAATTTTCTGGCAATTTCAGATAGACAAATCCTCTTTCCAAGAAATATTCCACATAAAAACAACAGGATATAATTTCAGAAATTATAACCACGCAGCTGAACCAAATATGGTGAAATAAAACTCGCCGTGCAAATTCCTCATCTCTTAAACCACTATCCTCTGGCCAAAGATCTCTTAAATTCTGAAACCTCCAAGCAAACTTTTAGAAAAGAGGTAAGAAAATTATTATTTGCAGAAGAATAAAACCAAAGTTAGGTCATCATGTATATTGCTTCGAAACCATTTTCCTTTATTGTTTTGGGCTACAAGTGTTTGCTGATTGCGTAATATCGCTTTGCTTACCTAACTTTTTGCTTGATCTTGATTTACTGCTGTGTGTCATTCTTCTCATTTTATTTTTCCGCCTCAAATGCTTATAAGATGTATAAAGTTGTACATGAATTCATTTTTTTTTTCGTTTCCTTTTTTTGAATTATGCCATCAATCTGTTTATTATAAGTATAATATATCATTTTCACATGTCTTACCATGTTCTGTACTATCATACTGATGCAGCTGCTGCATGGGTGGCACGGCCCGGTCAGGCAATGCTTTTGCCATTAGCTGTGCCCCCTAGGAAAATTCTTCTATTGTCCTAAATACATCAATAAGGAAAGAAAGAACGCAAGAAAGAAAGGCGTACTCTATGCACCGGCTTGTCAAGCGCGCACAGTGGAATCAGGGGACACCGTGATGTTGCAGCGTTTCGTTGTTTCGCCACATGAGAAATAATTTAAAAAATAAGCGATAGAAACACGTTCGGAGGTTTATAAAGATGACATTTCGCCTTCGTGCTTCGAAAACCTGGTAAATCCACCTCATCGCGAAAAGCAAAACTATTCTGAATCATTGGCGGATTTTATTCGCTATGTCTCTGAATGAGTTTTAGTAAAAAAACTGCTGACGTGCACAGCCTGCTCTTCATTTGTTTGCAGTGACGTCCCCACCGACTACACAAGAAAAATATGAAGGCAATACCATGAACAACAACGCCTAATGAGACTTGTTTCTGCGTATGATAAAATGAATGCTAACGGAACAGCTGTTTCTTTGACGGTAGTTGTCTTGGTAGCCATATTTCGCATGTATATTTCCTTTTGCTTCATTTGCATCAAAATTTGGGAGCAGATGTCGAGTTTCTTGTGCTCCCCCTTTTTGCGCGCAAGTCTATTTCCCATAGGTGGTGCTCAAATAATAAAAAAAGGTGAGGGCTCCGTAGTAGTAACAGAAGCCAATCTCGGACGCCATGCTGCTGCGCCCTGCAAGCGCCGGAAGCGAGAGCTGGAGCTGGAAATGCGTCTTAGTCGCCATGACATCGTCTTTTTTACCTTTACGTGCCGCTTCGAGACAGACGCAAATAACTCAAGTTTATCCTGCTTCCTTTTGACAGCAAATGCTGTTCCCTACATATACACACACCCCGTCTCGCGAATTCTTTACTATGGACGTTCATTTTTGTAAATCCTAAACTTTCTTTCTCTCAAAACGCCAAGTGTATATAAACGCGCGGTCCCTTGATTAGAAAGCACTTGGATGGAGAAGCCGACCAGCGAGATTCGAAAGCAGGTGAAAGTGAGTGTGAACGCGTGTGAGTTGACGAGGTTTTCAACGCAGATCGCACAGTCCACACACACGCACAAGCGCAAAGCTATATATATATTGAAGAGAGAGAGAGAGAGAGCGAGTGAGCGAAAGGCTGTTTTGAAGACCCGGCACCTGCGATGCCCTATCTTTTCCCTCCTTATTACTTTGTTCACAACTTTTAAGCGCTCAAGATTTCAAACGAAAAGAAAATCAGCAACGGGGAAGAAAATGAAGTGACAATAAAAGCACCCAAACAATAATAGAGCAAGGAAGGAGCAGGCAACAACACCTATGCTAAGCGACGAAGAATGAGCGAAACGGCCCGTCGGTCCGAGATAATCACGAAATGTGGCAAGAAAAATTCAATTTGCATATAAACCAGACGCCGCTGAGGTCAGCAGGTCTGGAATTCAAAGAAGAGAAAGAGTAATATCTCAGGAAGAAAAAGCAAGCACAATAACTGGTGGAAAAACAAGGCGAAACTCATTTTCACTTACTCTGCCGCTTCATAATCTTCTCGTTTCTTTTTTTAAACCACTGCTTCAATCTCGCACCGATTTACATTTTATTTCGCGATGTTTTCTCCCAGGCGCAATCAAGTCACTTCGGCCCTGTATCACGATCCGATTATCACATCAGTGTTAGTTGCTTTTCGACGGTGAACAAAGTTTCCCGCTTAATTTGCACGCTTCTTTCGCTCGCTCCCTGTTTCATCGAGATTTCTCTATTCTGCCCCTTTTCCAGTCACGCATACTGTGCCACGTACGCTGCCTGAAGCGCTTCGGTCTTGCTAAAAACAACACGGCACGATGTAAAACCGAAAAAACACGCTATACCCTTTCACGACTCGCTGAATATAAGCAGGTGCCGCCACCTTCTTACATATAGAGGCTTGGTCTTACCTTTCTCTTTCGCTTTTTTCATGTCTGCACCGTCCTTTTGGAGATAATGCACGCGTCTGCGCTTCACAGCAAAGCCCTCGCTGGCGAGCGAAGGTTGTTACGGGGCAAAGCTGATTTCTCCGCTGTGAACACCTGCGCTCCTTGGAAAGGCAGCAGCGATACGGGGGCTCCTTACATGCTTTCTTCGGCGCCAGGTTGCCGGAAGTGACTGCAAATGAACCCCCGTCTTTCGGTACCTTCTTCAAGCCCACCTTTTCGTTCTTTCACCGCGCGTTCGCCGAGCGTCCTCACAGACACGCCCTTTTTTGAGAGTATAATGCGAGTCGCCGTGATTGCGTGTTAGACACAGCTTGTGTATAGCAAGCGCTTCTGTTTGGAAGACGCCAGAAGAAACGAGATTTGTTCCTCTCTTCTTTTTTTGGTTTCTTCTTTTTTTGGGGTACGCCCTTGGATACCCTTCATTAAGGTTTGCTTAAACGATGCTTCCTAGATTTGCAATGAGCGTTTAACATGCTATGGAAACGGCAAGCAAAACAAGATCTCATGTGGGCATTGTGCCAAATTTTCTTGATATCCATGCAGTTAGAAGGCCGGGAATATATAAACGAAATTTGTTTATGATGACATAGCGCCCCTTGGTTGATCGTTTTTTCTTAATAGTACTATCGAGAAAGCACTTCTTTACACTCAATTTCTGTATTTTTCTTCCCACTTTAAAGCACGAATCATGTATTTAGTTATCTCTGGCCATGGATATTTGAGAGTTGCTAGCACTTAACACGGGTCATTTTCTCACCTCATTACACACTACATTTTTCTAATAAGATGCGAAATTTACTCTATGGTTTTTGGGTTGTTAAATAAATTAGCAAATGTAATCTGTTTCTTTATTTTTCGCCGCACACTTGTCGATTCAAAGGACACAAGCCATGAACGATGAATACTACTTTCATAAGTAGCATAACTCCTGGACCTAACGCTGCAGACTATTCACAATAGGAAATATTATGGCGGAGAAATATAATTAGAAATAGTTATGTAAGGCTCGTTACCAGTAGACGTTTACCAAAGTTGCCTGAATACTTCCGCGACCATGAAGGAAAACAATATTTCCAGTGCTTGCATTTACGAGAGCATATTTGGTTTAACTGCTTGAACAAAAACGAATGAATAAGAGCTAAGGCATATCAAAATTCATTTACCTCACTGTCTACGCAACGCGCAACCAACCCTGTGTTTCTCAACGGCCATGGTTCCCGGTCTGCAGGAGAACTGAGGATGAGGGAGTTCCAGGGAAGGACAAATATTTCTTGGTGGCGCATTGTCCTTTTTTGCATCACACTCAGCCGACCGTTGGCTTTTGATTTCTTAAAGCAAATTGCAAGCACAATTTTTCGGAGAGTGCAATCACTTAGCACCAGCTGAAAGCCATAGCGCGATAAATCAAGTGGGCGTGCCGCGACTCTAACCATGTCCTCGGGCCCGCGCCATCTCCATCCGGCCTACGGAGCGCTGCAGGTTTTGCATCGAGGCACTTTTATTTCCCTAGCACTAACACAGCTTGGTGACTAAGGAAACATAAAAAAGCAGGAAAGAAAGACGTAGATAGCGCTCCTGGGAACTACATGCGTTAGGCGAACGCACGAAACCTTTCTCCAAACTTACGTACAGCAAGCAGATGCAGACCTTTGGGAGGAGCCGAAAAAACGCAATGCATTGTTTCTGGACAAGTAGAGCGAGGCATAAAAATGTTGATACGCGAGTGGCTTGAAACATAGGGTCGTGCTGACGGGGTGGTGCAAGGGAGTTGAGGTTCAGCCCAGCCGAGGTGAAAATGCTTGGGGTGCCCCTAGAGAAATTGGGCGATGTGAAGAGACCGAAGGCTGTGGCAGGGAGCGTGGGGGTGGAGGGGGGGGGGGAAGAAACATCACGTCTGCACTAGAGCACTGCTCTTCACCACAGCGGACGACCCGAGAAGCGTTAGTCTAATGAGGCCGTGAAAACGTCGACGAAGCGTGTGAACGTCGACGGCTTAAGTGATGGCGGAGCCGGAAACGTGTGGAGAAACCCTCTTGTTTCTTTCTTCCTCTCTTTTTCTGTCTCTGTGTGTTCTATTCAAGCTGCTTCTCACGACCGTCCCAGGAATTTTTATGCCGCACGCGCGCGTGCACGCATGCTGGCGGCCGCTCTGTAGTGTCGGTATTAAGGGCACCGAATTCCCCGTTCACCAGAGAGGATACCTGTGAACCTGCAGCCACAGGCCAGCCACACGCTTTTTATGGCAACCGGCTCACCTGCCCCCGCCATCAATCTTCGTAGCACGTGTCTTGAAACTACGTTGCTTTAGAACACCGCGCACGGCTGCTCTACTATGCGCACTCGTGCTCTGTACAGGATTTTATACGCGGGATATCACAACGAGGCCCCGCACAACCAAACCTACACCCCTTAATCTCGCGGCACTCTCCTGCAGGTTTTTTACGAGCGCCGAATCTCTCGAATTACCCCGGATGGAGTGTGCATGCAAGCTTTCGTTCCGTTCTCAACCTCCCTGCCTTTCCTCTCTTTCTCTCTCGTTCTGTTCTTCTCCCTGTTCTTTCCTTTTTTATTGAATGCCGTAAAAACGAGCCCATTGCTTTGGAACCCAGCTCTCGTATACGTCAGGGACCGCTCATGAGAACTGCTTCTAGGTGACGCTACATCAATCTACTTTCCGTCCTGAAAGACAGCACCCCACCAATAGAAACCATCTCGCGCAGTGTTCAAAAGAAGAGGCCCTCACAAAAAAAAAAAAAAATGCGTGGGGAAAGGAAGTCACGCGGCATGGTTCTTGCGGGGCCGTGATCTCGTAACAAAGCGGATCACGCGTCTCAGTTACAAGCGCAGTGCGAATACCGCTGCGACACAATGGGTGCACGCCCGAGTTATATGCGTGCTCGGCGTGTACGCATGGAGCCCGTCCAGGCGAATTGGCGTCCGCTGCTGCCATTAGGATTGCTGATGCATTGCGTGTGCCTTGTCGTCGCAACAAAATAAATCGCAACCCACAGCGCCTACAGCGTGTCGCGCAATTTTTTACGGCATTCTTCTATTGAGCGGCTCCGGCCAGAGCCCACTTGTCGAGACCAGGCTTCGGAGAGGCAGGCTTGGACGAAAAGTGGTCGTGGCTGGGAAACTCGTATGTATGTATGTATGTATGTATGTATGTATGTATGTATGTATGTATGTATGTATGTATGTATGTATGTATGTATGTATGTATGTATGTATGTATGTATGTATGTATGTATGTATGTATGTATGTATGTATGTATGTATGTATGTATGTATGTATGTATGTATGTATGTATGTATGTATGTATGTATGTATGTATGTATGTATGTATGTATGTATGTATGTATGTATGTATGTATGTATGTATGTATGTATGTATGTATGTATGTATGTATGTATGTACAGTCTCCCGATTCTTTAACAGTACCGTGCGAGCGTCGACCGGTCAGCGCCTTCTAATGGCGCGAAGCGACGAGATCAGGAAGAGTAACGCATGCGCACAAAGTTCAGTGGAAGTGCACGTTTCGTCTGTTATGGTCTTTCCACCAGCACGACACAGGCCCTGGCACGATTAACTCACTGCAAGCTCCGCGGCTTATCCGAGGTAACAGCTTCCAGTGAACTTGGTGCGCATGCGCTACTCCTGCTGATCTTGTCGCTTCGCGCCGTTAGAAGGCGCTGGCCGGTTGGCCGGTCGATGCTCGCGCGGTACAGTTAAAGAATCAGGAGACTGTGCGTACGTACAGCTGCAGCGGAAAAAGATTAGCACAAGTGACCGATCACCGCATTCGATAAATTGTGGCACGCGACGCTGTTGTGCCCTGGCACACGGAAAACGAGAATGCCAGTTCCTTCGTAAATGCTCTTTCATACATGAATCATGTGGCACTTTAGATACCAGCGTGCACGGGAACAAGAGCGCCGCATACCACAATTTCCCTGCTCTGGTCATCGGCCATTTGTGCTAATCTTTTTCCCCTGTATCTGTGCATACATACATACATACATACATACATACATACATACATACATACATACATACATACATACATACATACACATACATACATACATACATACATACACATACATACATACATACATACATACATACACATACATACACACATACATACATACATACATACATACATACACACACACAGCATACATACATACATACATACATACATACATACATACATACATACATACATACATACATACATACATACATACATACATACATGCATGCATGCCTGCATGCGTACATACGTACACACACACACACACACACACACACTCTACTTCCTCGTAAAAATAGGGCCAACTGTTCTTTTTCAGTCACAGCATTACAAATACATCCTTTATGATGGCCAAGCACTGCAGCACCAAATGTAAAACATGCCGCGGACGCGAGATCTGCTTAACTTGGATATAGCTGGGGGAAAGGCTCTCAACTATTCAGTCATCGGCTTTTGCACAAAAAAAATTACTTACCTATTTTTGAAAGGCTAGAAACAACGCACAAATGACGAAGGACACATAGCGAAGATGATTTCTGCGCGCTAGGGTAGGACAGCTATCGCAGTCACTGTTTCCAACTTTCGGCGGAACGTCGATATTTCCTTTTGTATTTCAGAATGTCAAAGTAGCCGATTCAGTCTAGAGAATCGCTCGGGGCCCGTCACTCTCTGCCAAGTATTAAGACTCCTCGTTTTCCGCCAAAGTGCCTCCCGTTTCCATGATTGGAGGTCACTGCAACGAGGACTTCGGTATGCACACTTTGACGGCAAAAAATTCCCGAGGTCGTTTGTTAGACTAATGAAGAGTAATGGTTCCATCGGCGTCGCCTAAAAGAACGCAGATTCCCTCACAAGGCGCTCATTATTTTAAGTCGAAGGGGAACGAAAATGACGAAAAAATGCGAAATATCTGATGGCAACTGCAAACAGGAAGGAGGAGAAGAAAAACGAAAGCCAGAACGACAAATCCAGCCAATTGTTCGGACGAACAAGCAACATTTCATTTAAATTTTCCCCTACAGGGGGCACACAAGCCATTAGGGGTCTTGCTCGTGAGAATGTTCAATAAAAGCGATATTCTTTTTTTTTTTAGAAAATTGCAGTGAAGATAGAAAACTAGAAGTAAAATCCCATCCAAATTATCAAGTTCCGGAAAGATTTTCTTTAACAGTAAGGATAGTCTAAGATTGTATTGTGATCAGTTCGCTCGCAAACAGTTCTAAGCGCGGCATCTCGACTTAGCTCGGATAGGATAGACGCATATCCGTGGAATAATTACCTTTCCTGCATCACTAACTAGCTAAGGTCGCGCTGTTTAAACTTCGCACCTGTTTCCTTAAGGAGGTGGTGATGCGATTCTATCTAGCTATCACGAGAATCGAGGCGAACCACAACGAACAGTGCATTGAAAAATTATACAATAAACAGAACGATACTGTGGGAGCGGCAGTCTGTTGCCAAAGTTTCAACAAGACGACTACGAAAGTACTGCCAAACATTTTGTGCCGCGCTAATGCTTTTCCTTTGTTATCTTAGCACCCTTTTAATTATTGTTATCATGTGCGCAGATACAATCACTCGAGCAAAAAGATTAAGGGGGGGGGGGGGGGGGGGGGCGAGAGGAGGCGTGGAGCTTAAGGCGCAATCACACCGGCCACTTGAGGTGGTCGCGCGACCATTTGCGACTGGCGACCAACAGCGACTGAAGGCAACCGATGCTCACACCAGCAAGCCTGGCAGAGCGCGACCTACAAGTCGCAATCCCAGGTATTATTGTACTCAGCTAGAACTCTAGGAATCTACGCAGTTCACGCGCACTTCACTGGCACCATATATATCTATATATATGCTCGCTTGTTTGGAGTTCACTTCGCTAGCACTATGTTCGTTGGTTTCGCGTTCCGGCAACAGCCATGCATTTTGATTCGAGCGAAGTGGAAGACGTCGTCCCTGCGCTGATGTGCACTGCCGTGGTGTCAGCAGTGGCAGCGCGGAAGCCTCCGAAGAAAACGCGATGCTGGTGGGTGCACCCGTGCCTCCGCTCGCTACAAGTGGCCGGCCACGCAAGCCACCTCCGGGGGGAACTTCACGCGCATGACGAGGAGTACTATCGAGATTAAGTTGTAATTTCTAGCTCCCCTAGCGTGGGAATCGGTGCATAAAATTAAAGCGAAGCTGTTCACCCGCTGTTCACCTTTGGGTGGCATGCTCCTCAAAAGAAAGGCAGCTGGAAAAAGGGGTTCGTGTTTGTTGTGCTTTTTTTTTTTTGCTGCTGATTAGCTTCTAGTGAATGCCACCGCATACATTTGACACGTTGCTGGAACTGCTGCGTCCCAGCATCAAAAGGCAAGAGACCAATTAGAGGCCTATAGTCTGCCATGGTGGCGTGGACATTGCATTAGGAGTGACACAGGAGGACGGTAGAGGGAAACACTTAACATCACTTTCGGCGCGGCGCTGATTGGTTGAGCAGCTTTGCGACCACTGTCGCGCGACTGAAAAATCAAGCAGCGTGCGACTGACCCAAAATAGTCGCTATTCGAGAAAAGCGACCATTTGCGATCATTTGCGACTGGTCTCTTTGCGACCAACTTGGTCGCTCGACCGCTGTCAGTCGCCGGTGTAAATGAGCCTTTAGGAGGAACTTCTTGCAAGCTTGTGGTGCACTGTCCCATAAAGTTCACGCTGAACATGAACTAAAGCCACCGGTCGTTCCATTGCAAACATCTCTCACCCACACAATGAGCTCTCATATATTTTGCCTAGTAGGTAAGCAGGTAAACTGGAAAATGAAATCGGCGTCAGTTCCGCCTTTATCTTGCCATCGTCTACATCTATTCTTCCTGACTTTCTCGGAAGACCTTACGCGGGGAAAAATGCATTCACCATCTCACCCGAGTGGAAACTGCAAACAATAACACATCCACATTTGAGTCTGTACCACACTATACAAGCTGCGCTATACTCTTACAAATGACCGCACTGTGACGAATACGCAACGTTCTACCACCAGGTATGGGCATGCGCAAACACACCAGAGCTCCCACCCATAGCATATTTCACCACACGGCAATGGCAGGCAGCGCTGTTGAGCTCCGGCTCCACGGACCAGCTACCGACAAATTTTCGGAATAACCGGGGACTGTCCCGTTCCGAAAGGAATAGAAGATGGGTGCTCGCCAATCGCCGAGCATGTCCTCCGTCCTCAAGCTCTTTTGACACGTATATGATGTCACTCTGCGGATTATTCTTTGCTGAAGACACGTTTTAGCGTCATTTTCAACTACCGGTAGCACGCTGCCGCGATTTTCGACCAGCCACCGCAAGCTAAGCAAGGGGAAACAAACCAATTGCAGACACCGGCGCCGCTTTACTATTCCAGTTCTCTGCATTCACTGTGCTAGCTCGGCTCCCCGAAATCTTTTCCTCTTCTTGGCCTTTCTTCACCTCTTGTCAGCCAATTAGATACGAAAAACCTGCCAAGTTAGGCAATGTTATTCGCTATGAATGCAAACAAAAGTGTCATCCTGTAAACAAGGAGAACGTTTGATTAGGCTGTTCAAACAACGCTGCGGGTCGCCGCCTGATGCTTGCACCGTGGTTAAGTAAATTTGACGTCAGAAGATTGGAATAAAGTCCAAATGAAATAGTTTTACGTTACAGGGCCCCTAGCGCCGAATTCACAAGGGTTTTCTTTCGTAGGCGCCATTTCCTATAAATTTCCTTCGTAACTGATGTAATATGTGGAGAAACAGGATTGCCTGGAATTTTGTCTTAAGACAATTCTATAGCGTAAGAACGTTGTGGGAAGATGGGCACTGAAGTCGAGCAAACTCACTCAGAGTTTTGCTCTTGTACACTGTTACAGTTTGTTATCACCTGTACAGGCGCTCTTCTCTCATATTAGTGCACTCTTTGTGAAATGTGCAGCGTATCCTTCAAAGCGCTGCTCTCGTCATTATATGATAATTTTCCGGTAGGGTGCACCCTTTTGCTGAAGAGTAAAGGAAACGAGCGTTCTGAGAGAAGAACGAGCGACGGGAATCCCTAGATTAGCATAGCGCGCCTGGAACTCGGAGAAACTGTATCCCCACGCTTAACGAATGATTCATTTTAATCAAGAGAGAAAGAAAAAAAATTCCGAAGCGCCTCCAATTAGAGTTGTGCACCGAGCTCGACGGAGCGCAAAACAAGCCAGCAACCAATCGACGTACAAATGGTAACGACGCTGACACAGGAAGTGTGCAGGGACAGCGGGAGCACGGATTAAACCGGCGTCGTCGTCGTTCCCCCGATATTAAACCGTCGCTTGGTCTGCCCATCCGAGAGTCGAGTGTCCCCTATGTACACACATACACGAAGGCAGTAAATTATGCACCAGGACTCAGCCTTACCCCCTTCTCTCCTTCTTGTTCGAGATCCCCCTCCCCATTTTCGTGTTCTGCGCTGAACAGACAGCGGGCGAGAACAGGTGCTATCGTCAAGCCGTCTCTCTCGTTCTCCCTAATCACTCGCTGATTCGTCTTCATTAGAAAGTGAGTCGGCGGCAAGCTCGGCAACCCTTCCACCCCAACTCAGCTCTGTCGATGACCAAAGGAGAGAGAAAAGACTCGTGTTCCGTGGTGGGATTGCTGGGAACGTTCGGCAGGCCCCATCTCATTTCGCGAAGCTAGGCACCAGGGCATATCTTTGGGGCCTTGGACAGGAATCCGGGGCACCTGCACCTTTCCCAAACCCCTCCCCAATTACTTCCCCGTTCCACGCGAAAGCGCGCGTATTCATCTTGCGTCCGAGATTACAGGTAAATAGGAATGTGCACGCGAGACGAAAAAAAAAAGAAAGATAGAAAGAAAGAAAAGATAAACAGGTAACCGGAGGAACTAGAATTAGTGCTGGCAAAACATGCGAGTTTTGCGAGAAAGCAAACAAGTGAGCCAGCCACGGAGCGCGATATGGCAGTGTTATGGCGTTCCCGATAAAACTCAAGATTAACGCGCTGTTCATAACCCGCCAAAGAGAGGGAAAGTGAGTGGAGCGGCAGTGAGTACCAGACTTTTTTTTTTTCCTCTTTTGATAACGATGCCCTGTTCCGATCGATGGATGACCGAGTTCGCGAGGCATCAGGTGCCGAGTGCGATGGACACTTCTGGAGAGGGGAGCGATGGTGAGTAGAAGGCGGGACGAGATGAAACTCGGAATAAGGTTGAAGTGGGGGGCAAAAAGAAAAGAAACGTTGCTATGCTAGGGATTAAAAACGAGTAATGAAACGTAAAGGGTGGAAAGCCGAATAAAGATGTTCATTACTTTTTAATGATTTCTTTCAAGAATTGGCGTGACGCAGAGCACAGAACGTTGCAAGCCATTCCGATCTCTTCCTTTCGCCTTAGATACCCGCTTCCTATTCACTCGTCCCCTGCAATTTGCTTTCTAGAGCCTTTTGCAGTACTTATTATTTCTTCTGCACTGCCAGCCGCGTTGTCCTGCGCCTGGGATGAACGTCTTACTTTGAGTTCTCATTGTTATCCTCACAATGGCCTCCCGTACCGGTCGTCGTGTTCATTGCCATTGTGTCACTTCATTCTGCCTTTGCAAGACGAAAAAAAAAAACGAATAAAGGCAGAACGAAAGAATGTTCCCGCATGTGACTTGCTTTGGCACATTTCAATGGGACGGGCGCCTTGTCTTTGCTTTCCCGTGAAAGATATGCCTCGGTAGACTTGAAAAAAAAAAAAAAAGAAGACGACCGCAAACGTAAGCAGTTTTAGAAAAGAGAAACAAAAAGAGGCGTCGATAATAAGGTTCATTGGACGCCTATAAAGAAAGCGCTAGGAGCAGAGAAAAAATATAGAGAGCTTCAAAGAATATACATATTCTAAGCAGAACACTTTCTCTTTAATTCGGGGGTTTCACGGGCTACAACTATGATCTGGTTATGAGCGAGGCCGTAGTGAGGGACTCCGGATGAATTTTGACCACCTGTGATTCTTTGACGTGCGCCACATGCACGGGCACACAGAACTATTTCTGGCTTTGCGGCCTCTGGCGATAAGCAAAGCAATTTCACTTCGAAGCACTCTCCTTTTTTCTCTACGAAGAATTCGCTAATGACCGACCTCATTGCGCAAAAAAAAAAACGAAAAAAAAAGATGCGAGGGAGCCGAAAGAAAGAGCATGCGCAGACACAAGTTGTGGCGACTGAGTACTCGAATTCGTCGAGTGCATAAAACGGGGTAATCTTTCATTCCTGGTAAGATCGTAGCTGAGGAACGTCATGGTGATAAAATAGACTCGCTTGCACATTCATAAAAGTTCTTGTTCTTAGAGCTGCTTGTCAAGAATCTGTAGCTTGTCTGGCATTTATAACAGATAATAGTGTGTCCGCCTTTATAGCGAACGTTCGTCTGTGTGGGTCCGAGCCCTAACGCACACCCGTATAATTTGAATCAATGGCGCGGCTTTGCTTTAGGTGCATGCTCAACGTAGCGTTAAATGTGTCTGATGCATGATATCACAAATAGTGTGTTGTTGTCTTTTACCAGCACAATATCTGCATGAAGCCGATGACAGATCCTTTTGGCGCGTTACAACGTCAGAAACGGTCAGTCTCAAAATACCAAAGAACCTGCATTCGAGAGTAAACGACTAGTAAAAGTAAGTAAACCAGAAGTTGAGGCCATTTTCCTAGTAAAGAACACGTAATCTTCACAAAGCACTTAACACCTAGCCTTTCATTCATTGATAAGATAAACAATTTCGCAACATGTTCTCAGTAATATTTTCTAGTTCATAATGATTTTCACTTTTTTTCGTCAGGCCTTGACACTTTCAATTTAAGCCAAGCGCCTGTCCAGACCATCACAGTATCTGGCATAGCATCACATCATGACCTTTTATGGCATAGATATTTTACTTCTGCAACAAGCAAACTTTCTGCTTTTCCCCGTATAAATGCCACTTCAGGCCAAGAAGACCCTGCAGATAGAGATACAGTGCTGCCATTGTGGCACCGAACTTGAAAGGCTTTTTTCTCTAAGAATTGGCTGTCATTGACCGCCCACCTTTAATAATAGCCACGCTTTCGTACATATATTTTCCTTTTATATTGATATTGTATGCCTTTTTTGTGTGCGCTTTATCCATCCTATCTTATTTATGTACTGTATTAGTATTTTTTTTTCTTTCTCCTTTGTTTCCTTTAGGTGGCCAATTTTTTATAAGTTGCCTAAGAGATAAGGAGTAGTGGGCATCGCCCATGACGCCAACCTCTCCAGCAATCACGTTTATAATAATAAAAAAAAGTTCGTTCGCAATCGCTATGGGTCAGCGCCCTTGTTACCAGCTGCAATAGAATGTAAACGCTTCGTGAATGTGAGCGCTGGGTACGTTCCTCTTTCGTGTAGCTTCGCTATTTTTGTGCAAAAAAAAGTCGATGTTCTTGGCCCGTCTTCTATATATAAAAGGAAACAGAGCGTGCTACAAATTCCTGAACAGGTAGTCGGTGATCTTCAATAGAAAAATGAGACGTTCGATCCCATGAATGGCATCGTCGAGCAGCTTTCTGACGCAGGTGAACCGCAGGAGAAGCAAAGAAGACGACACTCGTGGAAGCCTCAGAAATGACGAAACGCTCTTCGCTGCTACATCAGCCGCGGCTAAAGCTTTCCCAGCTTTAGCGAGCTCAGGGAAGCCAGGGCAGATGTATTGCGAGAAGAAGAATAGCGTCTAAAAGGCCGATGCATGACGCGCAAACGAGCCAGACCACGCGGCGGTTCGATGCCCCATGCAGGAACCGTTGTTGGGATTCGAGCAAGGAGTCAGCTGCAGCTTCGTGGAAGAATACGCCAGCTGGTATATCGATTTCGAAGCGTGCGCGCTTCCTTCCGACCTCCTGAACTGGGACTTTTGTGACCGCATCTTTGGTGCATTTCTTCTCTTTTTTTTTTTTTTCGCGCCCTCATTTAGTCCAGCCCCTTGTGCTCGTCTCCGGGAGGGTTTGTTATTCCGGCTTCTTTATCTCCAAGAGTACTTCGAGCTTCTACACATGCCGTTAGGACTTGTTCCTAATCAGGTGGCAGCAGGACTTGGAAGCAGGCCTTGCTCTGTTCGACCATTTTTTTTAATGGGCCATAGAGAAAAACGCGATTGCGTAATCTGGCCTCTAAAATGTAGTAATCCGTTGATGGGAAAGAGAATGGGTGGTGAACTTTGGCGGAAGCTCTTTCTTCTTTGCGCGCTTGGTTATCACCGGGCAATAGAGCACCGACGATAAAAGACGGGCAAGGTGTGTAAGCACGGACCGAATTCACAACGTTTTTCGTTTGTAAGTGCCCTTTGTCATTTGCTCGCCGCCTTTACTAATCATCCGTCTAGCATCATGATTGGCTGGAATTTTCGTTTACGCACAAGTCAAGCGTATACGAGCTTTTTGTAAATATCGGTCCTGGTTTTCCTCTTATCCAGTCTTGGTGTACCGATCTAAGTGTGTAAAAATATCTTGAGCATCGATGCACACCCTCAGTTTTTGTAGCCGAGGCAGCAGCGTTAGCACTCTATTCAAGCGTCTATGAGACGGAATGGTGTTCATTAAACGCAGATTCGTGTCTACCTTCGTGTACATTAACTAATCAATCTTTATAACTCGTAAACGCTTCTGGTAAATTGCGTTGAAATGCTTCAAATATGTTTATCTCCATGACCGTGAAAGCTCACCATCATAAAATTGTCCGATAAATAAGCAAAATCTTGATGATACAAATTGATCGGCACATTAAAAAAATATTGTTATCAACTGAGATTCCGTGTGATCCACAACAAACCCATTTCTCAAGGACAATACAAACGTAAGATATAATTGCTAATTTATGGTGATTACTTTTGGTTAAGCAGCTCTCTGGAGATTTATTACCGCAATGTCGTCTAGTAGATACTTGTGAAATGGGTTAAGTTTGTCACCAACGATCACTCTTTGCGGTAGAGCACGTCTTTTTGAGTTAAAAGGTCTTCACCAGGCTCATTGAAAATGAAGAATTCAGATGCCGATTTCAAAACTGTATGCCACGTCCGAAATCCTCTTGTGAGACGGCTCCCGTCAGCTCAGATATTCGTATTATTTTTCGTAGCTCAGTAGAGCATTCAAACCATCTCGAAACAACGCAGTACCAGGTGTTTCTTTGTTGTTTGTTTTTCTTTTCTTTCTTTGGACTATACAGCAATTAAAAAATTGTTTGTGGCATTTAGCACGATTGTGATGCTTGAAATGGGTTACTCGAGGAGAAGGACATTACTTACACGATATATCAAAAAGTGTAGTTGACTGATTAACAAAATGGCAATCATTAAGTTGTATAACTAATGACTTTACGGCACGCATTGAAATTTACAAATTTGCAGCTGGTGAGTTCGCAAGGCGTGTCCCCGCTTGTAACAAGTTCTCAGGATGACACCAGTGTCGAGATATCTTTTCCGAAAGTGTGTGACGAAATACACTGCCACTTACTTATGTTAGTTACTTAAGTAAGTTACTTACTTAAGTAATACTCTGTTACTTAACTTCAACTATTTCGATGCATAAAATGGTGTTTTCTTGAAAAAATAAGTGCAACAACAGTGTATCTTTACCGCAAGTTTTGTGGTGCATATCTCGAAATTGGTGCGATCCTCAGAAGTCGTTCCAAATCGATATTCCTTCTACACTCACCGGCTACAATAGGCAAATTGTAATATGGGCCGCAAAATAATTAATAAAAAATTATTATGTCAAGTGTTGTTTGTAAATGAATTATGCATTTCGATTCCTCGTGGAAGTGAAGGCCACCTCTACGGGTAATACAGTTCAAGGATTAGAATTTCGGTAACTGTGGCAGGCTATTTATAAAAATTCGGCACATGTCTAAAAAAATATTTTATTGGTGCCATTTTGGTCGGAAGTCATCGAAAAATTCTTTCATACGAAAATTGGAATGCGAAGTGATCATGTAAATCGGAATCAACAGTATTATGAACAATCTCGTGGCCAAAAAGGAAGAAACTGCTGAGACAACTGTCTGAAAACGTTATATTCGATCATGACAGCATGTTTAAGATTGCGCAGACTGCTGCTTTTCCGGGTTTTCTCTTGGCTCCAATCTATCTCGCTCTGCGCGACCCACCCCGCATCGTGTTACTTCGCGGCCTGCTGACTTCGCACAGGGAATGTCTAAGCACGCCTGTGTGTGTGTTCACGTCACTGTGTCCCTGGGCATGCTATTTTTCTGTCGGCAGCGGGTAGAAACGAAGAATAACTGCACTCGTGTCGGGTTGCATAGGCGCTACGGGAACGCTACAGTCATCGACGCCGCAAACGCTACGACGGCAGCGAAACCGACATCTTACACGACGTCGGAGAAAACGAAGTAGGACGGAAAGGAAAAATTACGGCCTCCCTGCCTGCGCAAACGACGTTGGGGTATTATTTTGTACGCCCTTCTTCTTTATGGCACCAAAAGAAAGTGGAACGTGAGCGGCCCGAGACGGGCTAAGTTTGGGTGATATGTGACAGAGGCGAAGACGTTATAAACATGGTCCGGCACTTTGTGTCGCCGGTCTTATGACTTCGGGAATGGATGCTCGGGGTCTAGACAAAGAAACCAAAACGTTGTTGTTGTAGTCGTTGTTCTGCGAGAACGCATTTTCAACAGCACCGGCAACACAACTTCATTTTAAGAGGAAAATACCCACTATTGCTACCATTAAAAAAATCTTTTTGCTCGTTATCGTTTATCCTAGCTTTTATTTCTGTCTATCATGCGGCGCTTTCAGTGCGGATGACTAGTGGTAATTACTTTCTAACAGCTACATGGGGATTTCATTAGGTCCCGCCTTCCCATCTAATTCAGTCTGCCATAACTAATCATGCTGAAGCAGTGATCGGCAGTGCGTATAAAATAATTGTAAATATAAAACTTATGCAGGAAAGTTAAATAATATGATGGAAGAAATAATAACCATGATTCAATTTTTAAATGGGAAACAACGTCATAAGCCACATAGTATTTCTGGAAACGTCAAGAGAAAGGAAAAGGAAATCAAGATGCAGGATGATTATGGTAACAACGATATTGTGTAAATATGCAAGTAAAATGTGATTTTATTAGAGTACTAAAGTGCCTTAGCGAATTAGAACAAACAATAGGACTATGATCAAAAAGCTTCAAAAATGAATGTATTTTCTCGAATAAGGTTGTGCGATCGACGACGCCTTTGAAAATTGACACTCTCGTCGGCAACAATAGTTTATACCTGACGTTGTCTAAATGTGCCAACTACAATGCAAACACATCCGATAAGCTCGAACTGTATTCATAGCCTAAGCTATTCAACTGTAAGAGCTCAGCCATCCCAGCCGTTTCACTGTAAGAACCACTGCACTCTACACTGGCGACACACCTGCGCCCCAGGGGGTGGCCGCCTTTGCAATGAACATTTTCAATTACCAGAATATTCACGCGGAAAATAATCAGTGCTTCGTGGGAATCATTTTACGAGATAAGGGTAGAGGAGCGGGCGGTAGCCAGTATGTTATTAAGCTGGCACTTATAGGTTAATGATAACCAAAAGCGAAATCGGGGTAAGAATGCTTTCTGTCAGCGTTGTTTTCATGTCGCGTCATAGAGGGCGACAGAACGATCAAAAGGAATGTCGCGATGTCACCGAATGGCCGTCGCAATAGTGAACCGTCGTGTTTCACGTTGCGCCACGAGACCACGAAAGACGTCGTTCTCGAACACGACTTCTGCCCTTCATTTTTTCTTGCTTGCGAAGAGCAGGATAGGATCGTTTGTTTCAACTCGGGCACCTAGCCCAACGAAATTTACAGCATTTCGGACGGTAATCATTAGTGGAAATAACCGTGTATCTTGTGGTGTTTACTGGTACCCTTGTAGATGCCGTCGCTTATAGTGGGCTCTGAAGTACGAGCAAGGGTGCGGCAACTGCCGCTCACAGCACGCGCTACCAAATGAGAGGTGCACGGCCTGCCGCGAAAGCGGCGGCCATGCAGCAAGCCTTTCACACCACCGAGGCATAGCTGCTGCTGCGCGAATGCGCGGGTGTGAAAGGGGGAGGTGTTGTGGGGGGGGGGGCTTTCGCAGAGGCCGCTGTAGCACCACCAGCAGGCGAACGCGACGGCTGCCACGTGACCCGGACGCCGAGAGGCCGCTGATGCATCGACGTGCGGCCATCGATCAACGTGCTTGTCCTACACTGCACTCTGCGTGCGCTTGCGCTCTCACCCTCCACGCTCTCCGAGTTGCTCGCGCTCGCCTGGGCTGTCTTTATCGGGGCGACATTTGCCTCTGCGAACCATTACGATGGGCGTTGCAGCCTTCGCCTCCCTCCTGGCCCCGCTTTTCAGTGGTCTCCCAGTGAGGAGAGATGCAGAACAAACGGGAAGAGGGGGTTCTAGCGTGCACGTGCCGTCACAGAAGAGGAGGACGAGGAGAGGTGGAGGGATCGCAGAAGTGAACGTGGCGCGGAGAGCGATGCGACCCTGTAGCGCGCAGCTTACATACGACGGGAAAGTGATGCCAGTGAAGCACCACACTGCCACCCATCCTGCTCTTCTGGAAGCCTGCCTCGTGAAGCGGGTTGAGATGGGTGTGAAAAGTTTGCATTAGGGCTATTGCAGTGGCGATAGCCTCTCTGGACTTTTCTGCAGCAGCCTGACAGGCGCATATTTTAGACCTAAATGAAGAAGCAGCTCTAATCTTCAATACTAGCTATAAGTAAGGACAATGGCACAATGGGCTAGGGGAAAAAAGTACACTAATCAGGCTATGTCAGGGAGAACTTAGTGGAAATGGCAGGATTTTACTGAAAATTCTCAATGGATGACTGGTTGTTGTATTGCTTTTATTTGCTATGAATTACTCCTGCCATTTTCTGGGATTTTATGTGAAATAGTAAAGTGCATTAAAAATTTTGTTCTAGGACTTCATAGAGCTATTTTATTGTTTTGTTTTTGCTTACTAAGAAAGTCACCACCTCAAAGAACGAAGCACATTGAGGAAGAGTGAAAAAAGCATTACTTTGGGGCCCTCCCTCTGCTCTGGCTATTACAAACCAGTTGGTCCAAAGAAAAGTCTCTGCTGTATATTTGGCCGTTGCATTTACACAAGCGTATCTCCCCCCCCCCCCCCCCCCCCCCCGCCACCTCCCACTGTCCCTTATATAGCAAATTAATGAAATGGCACAATACCTCTTGCCTTGTCCAATCCCATGTCCCAAAATAACAGCACTGCACGTTTATAGAGTGAACACATACCTAACAGAAAACTACGCACAAATGAGCTGCAAGAACACTAAACGAGCGGGTTTTTTTGAAGCACGATACTGAGTGAGGCGGAAGTTTCAGCGGCGTAAGCTAGGGTCAGGTGTTGGTGCACAAAGGCACACAAGTGGCATTCACAGGTTATTTATTACAATCGAGGTATATATAAAAAGCGGGAATAGGTGCCAACTATTTTTCCATAATAACGTAATCCATCGAAAAATGCTCTCATACACAGATTAAAGAGAGCCCCGGTATATATTATTGCTCATAGTTAATTTCCTGCGCCAGCTTTACTGTAAGGCTCACTACAAACTAGGATGACTTGTCTTGTCGATTCCAAGAATTGAAAGAAATTGTAATAGTCATTTATTACATCTTGCGGGCCAAAGCCACAATTTGGCTGTGAGACACGCTGTAATAGAGTGTGTGTGAGAGAGAGACAACTTTAATGAACATCCTGCAAATTGATGGCCTGTGTCTAGGCCGCGCTGGGGGCAGCAGAGAGACCCTGTCTCTCGGTAGCATCCCGGGCTTGCTGGATGACCCAAAGTTGGTCCTGAAGATCAGAGCTAGTCATGAAGTGCGGCTCTCCACCGCGCCCTTAGTTCATCCGGGGGACTGCAATTCTCCTCTGAACTAATTCGCAATCCCAGAGTATATGCTCTAGGGTGGATACTCTATCATCACATAACTTACATTTGGCCTCAGGGTATAAGTCCAGAAACATGCGGGTAAGATGTACCGGGTTCGTGTAGGTTCTGGTTTGAAGTCGGCTCCAGTCAACCGCCTGAGACCTGTTTAATTTTGGGTTAGGAGGTGGATATATACACCTCGACTTTCTATAGAATTGGGTAATGTCATTGAACTGTAGACAGCTCAGGACTAATTTAACTTACATGTGTTTGTTTGCGTGCTATCAAATCTCATAACAGCAACGTGTTTCCATTCTGTCTTTCAAGAGTGCTGTCTGTACGGACGGGAATCGGGACCTCACGAAACAAACAAGTGTACCCAACCTATCTTATGTTTTTCCTCCCCCATTAACATGCTGAACATTTTTTTTTAAGCAGTGGCATAAGTAGTTTATTTGATATATTGTAATAGGGGAGGATATGTATGTTTAACCCCTTATACATTCGTGTGAGGATATCTTTACGCTTGCTGAAAGGCAAAGCGCAATCTAATAAGCTAAATATCAGTCACCGACGGCTTCGAAATAGAACGGCGACATTGAAGGAAACATGTTAAAACAACGAACATGGACTGAACTTACAAAGGTTTTGTTTCATAAGAACTAATTCCCGCTGTCTGAAAGGCATAGTTAACGTTATGCTAGCTGTTATGATTGGCTGGCGCTGTTTGTTGCGAACTGCTCTAGCTTAAGACACGTTTCGTGAACAAGAGACCATAACTGCCCCTCTCTCATTTTCGTTCAAGCCGTACGGAAGTACGTTCACACTTGCCATGCTTCGAAGCCAAATGCATGACTAGGCTCGAGATTGTTCCGGAAGAAGAAAACAGAATGAAAAGATAGATCGCTTTATCAGCAGCGAGCGCATGCAGCTGAACGCATCTAAGAAAGAGCGTCAGTGGCGTTGCACAAGAACAGTAGCCAAGCCTGGCTTCAATTATTTGATGCACGGTGTTGGCGATGTCCGCTAATTTTGAGTCCACAATGTTTATATGTCTGGCTCAGAAACATGCGGAAGCAATAAACAAACATGCAGAGCACGTGTACCCGTGCTCCTCTAATTTTACAGTGATCAGTTTATGTTACAAGGCTCTCAATTTTTTGAGCAGCAATTGACAAGCTCGTCAGCTGTCGACCGAGAAGAAATAATTAACATCGGCCTTGGGGAAGGACCCTTAATTAATTTTCATTAGCGCGCGCCGGCAGCTGTACAAGCAACTGAAACCGGAGGGAAGGCAGGGTACCATAATTGAACGCAGAGAGCACGGACTGACTATCACAGTTCGTTTCCCCATTGTGCGCATGAAAGTGGAAGCGATGGTGGGTGTTCTCTTTCTCCGGCGACCAGCCGCGAAACGACGTTCGAGGCTTGCTGTCCACGATGCTCGCCCGAATATTTCGCTAGAAAAGCTGATCTCCTGCCACGTAATCAAAATCGGGCACTGTGAAAGTTGTTCGAAGAAGCTCCGTAACTTTAACTGTTTTAAGGTGACAGCAAATAACACAATGAAATTGCATTTGCTGTGTTTGTCTGTGTGTCTGTCAGTTCTTTGCATGAAGCTTTCATCAACATCTTGTTGTACTGGGGCCATCTCCTCACGCTCTCTTTACACTCGTCATTAGCAAAATAAATGACAAAAATGCAGTGCTCACAATGGCCACTGGGGATTTAACTCATGCGCCTTCGGCAATACGCAGTTGGGACTTGGCAGGCGTTTGCGCTATGCTCTGAGTGGTTGCGCGGAACTTTCACACTTTGAAATTTGGCTGTCGTTTCGTACTCCAAGCAGAATCTAAAGAACCCTGGTGCCTATGCATGTATTCTGTAGGTCCCAGTAGCAAATGCTGTAGAGGACGAAAACGACAGTGTGTGTACCGCTATGAAGTTGTTCCTGAGAAAATAAAGGAGCCCACTATGGGAGCAAACTGTTGTTGCAGTAAATCAGATAAGAGTCTCATGCAACGCTAATGGCTTTTTATTCTTTCAATGCATTTAGGTGGTCACAGCACTGAGAGATGCCAATAGTGAATATATCACTACCTCACACAAAGTCACGTTTAGAATTTTTTTTTTTTGTGGCTTCTGCTTTGCTTGCAGTCTGGTCAAAGAGCAGAAATTACTTAACCGAAACATACTGCGCTACACTAAGGCGTATGTCAGTCAAGCGTAAAAAAGAACTGTGGATGAGAAGAAATGTATTAAATGCGTGTTTTACGTGTTTGCTGTCCCGCTTCGTTCAAATTATGTAGTAAAGGTAGAACTCAAAGTCATGAGACATCAGTTTTTGTTTCTTCTTTACTTTGTTTTGGAATTCAAACCATTTTTAGATAATAACTGCAATGATCAGAGCGAAATCAACACACCTCTACACTTTCGCTGTCGAGCGATTTTCACCTTTACCGACGGGCTTTCAGCCAAAGCGGAAACCCGGAACTGTGACAGTCGTGAGAAAGCTGACGTCTGTGTCGGCACGAGCTCCTGTTACTGCACGGCACTTAGCAATCCCGAAGATGTAATCGTTGGACGACAGGTATTTCCTACTTTCTGAGGCACAGCGCCTTTATTTATATAAGGGACATCTATCTGCGGACTTCCGGGTTCAATTTAATTATGTGCCAAGAACTTCTCGAGCTTCAAATCTCAAACGGACAGCGTGAGTCCTTTCTTTGAGAGGAACGAAATGAGTTTTCTCTCTCTTCAAAGCATATTTATATTTTTCAACAATATCAGCTTTTCCGGCTTTCGACTGGTTATTGAATAGCAGCTACCTCACCATCCTTTCTTTTCAGCTATTCTCGATGGAGGTTTGGCAGAAAAGCCTATGAGCCAATATGTGAAGAAGGACGAACTCATATGAGTTCGTCCTTCACATATTGCCCGCGCCGGGCGATGGCGTAGAGAAAAAGGAGGATTCGAAAAACTGGATAAGTATTTTTCAGCCTCGTTAAACAGAAGGATGCCAGAGTGACTTAGCAACGTCAAGGAAACTTACTGGCGCTGTCGACGCTAATGTAAACGTAACACGATAGAGCGCTGATGCGAAGGCTCTAAACAACCAAGTCATAAAACCCTACTGCTAACATTCATTCGAAAGCAAACAAACTGAGGAACCAAAATTGTACTTAAAAGCGTGGGCGAGTTTCTGTGTGCTGAGCGTACTGGTACGAATCCTAGTGCCAGATGATTGCAGACTTTTCTTTTACTTTACCTCTAGCAATGCAGTGGTTAGTGTGGAGAGCAGCAAGAGTTTCTTTCGAGAAAGCCGACATCATCAGAGGTTTGAGTCATGGAGGCAGAAAAGTTCCTCAAGCCATGAAACAAAATCACGGTAACGAAATCCAAAGTCACCTTTCCTCCGTAAACCTATGGTACCTGTTATGTGGCCAAGAAAGAAAAAAAAAAGAAGCAAGACCGTTATGCTGAATCATATAGACGATTGATGTTATTTTCGTCTATTTTTCTTGTTGTTTGCTTGTTACTTCAACCGCGGAATGAAGAAAATGTAAAAGGTAGGAACTGGCCTGTAAGAATCTCTGCTTCAACACGACATGCGCCGAAATTACATCATGCCAGTAGTTAATGATTGAATTTGTTCTGAATTCTGTGAAGTAAACAAGTGTAACGACGTTCCCACCTCATTACTGGGGCGGAAGTAGTCTGTAATCGCGTGGTTTCTTCTTTATTGCTCACCCTACTGATTGTTGCCTCCATGTCATTAAACAACCCTTCATTTCATTCCGCAAGTTCGCCTCACTTCGGCTCCTGAGCCATCAGCACCGTCGGTGACAGGGGCACACAGGGCAAGTTCGGTTTTGCTGGTAAATAGTGCTGCAAGCTTCTGCCAGCCATGAATCTAGGAAGCGAGAACGCCGAGTCAGTCGATTTTCCGTGTCTCCGAGATTTGGAGTCGCACATAGCCCGGGGGCCAAATAGTGAGCGCGCGTTCACTGAAGTGTGTTCACCGAGGGTAATGCCTGTAAATTTTATGAAAACAAGCAAGCAGAAAAAGAGATACAAATGTTAAGAAGAAACAGAAATCTAACTCAGGGGTGGTTGGAGAGGAATGTCGGCTTCATTTATCGTCGCCTGCGGGCGCCCGATTTCACTCGGTGTCTCGCTCATACTCAGGCGTGGTGAAAGCCTGATACTTAACCTCGCCCATATTTTCTTTTTTATTTGGCCAGGAAAGTCACCCACCTTGCTAAGCTGATATCACTGTGGTTTGCAGCGGTAAACTAGACTTGTGAGTAGCACGATAAGGAACTTGAAAAGACGAGAGAAAAGACAGGTGTAGACAGGAATCATCTAAGACCACTTCTCATTTCGGCGAAGAGCTCTCAATGACCACTCCGGCTCCCTAGTAAATTTTTCGGCTCTCTGCTTCATAACCGCGGTAAGTCTACATATAGTCAAGTACATAATCTCTCTCGGATATACATGGAGGAAGCCGGAAAGACAGACAGCCAATAAGTAATGACAATATTTATAATGATAAAAAAAGTGTTACGGTAGTAGCGATAATGTCGGGCGTCTTAATTATGAGGCTGTAGCATCGTCCTCTCGAAGAGAAAGTGTCTGCGTTTAGCTACGGGATAAAGAAAAACCGCAGGTTATTCGCCGCTTACTGCTTTTCCCAAGCGGCATGTATCCGGTGTTGAAGCAGAGAAGCGAGGACCCTTGTCAGCTCCATTAGGTGGCCGGGCTACTACGACGACGACTGGCGGGGTGAAGAAGAGCATCGGGGAAGCGCGGAATGGCAGCGCATGTATCGGATGTGTCGCCGTTGTCGTCGAGGAAGTACGAGAAGGAACTCGCGGCATCGCGACTCCGGAAGCAGAGCGCGTCGCCATAGGAACGCCATTCGCCCACGCAACTTCGTTGCGTCCTGTACGTCTCTGGCCAAACGAGTGTAACAAGAAGAAGGAGTCGAGAAAGAGAGAAACGGAAGAAGCAAGAAAGGAAGCGATGGAGCCGCTTGAATTGTTGGCCTCCGCGTGCGATGCTTTTGCTTTGCTGTGCGTTCATGGAGTATATATAGTAAGCTTTGGATGCTTCTATACGTTATGCTCTGGCGAGCATCACAGGCTGCCGGAATTCGCTGAAGCGCTGGCTGGGTACGATGCGGGGTTGGAGTCTGGAGGGTGTAGAATAGAAGTTGGAACGAGATTGCGGGGTGAGGAGGATGTCGGTGGTGATGGGGTGTCGGGCATATGGAGAATGAAAGGAAGGGTGATGCAAGTAGAGCCGGTTGATTGTTATGAGGGCCGCAGAAAATGGTGCCATCCGGCACCTCCGGAGTTTCTATTTCCGGCAGGAGCTCCCGCCAAAAGAAAGGATGGTAAAACGAGATAAAAATCGCGAACGCGACAGAATCAGGGAGGACGAAGAACAGCGGGAAACCAGGAGAGAGCGAGAAAACAAAACTGAGTGCGCATGGAACGGGAATGCGGGAGTCGTGATCTAATGCACATATGAGAGTAATAATAAGTTGCGGCAAAGGGCAAAAATAAATGCCACGCAGAAACGCAGGGGATGGGGAGGCCAGATAAGAAGCACGCTCAATATGTAGATGAGACCCAACTGGACTTTTTTTGCATCTTCTTATTTTCCAAAGAGAAGTAAACTATGAACGCCTCTACACCGATAAATTAGAGTCGTGTCTACACTAGGGAATGTTTACTCAGGATGTTGTTTATTCAGATTTGTTTTGTGCGTGATATGCGTTTTCTCATCCACCTAGGAATTCTTGATGCTGATACCTAGGAATTCTCTATGCTGAAGAAATGCATGCAGTTATCATTAAATTGTCGCCAACTCTGCATTGAGCAAACTTCGAAGGGGTCTTCGAGAGGGGAACGTTTATACCACTGCCGTTGTATTTTTCTTCCAACGACTGTAGTTATACTAACCGAGAGCAGACCTTTGGCGTTGCTTGCAGCAGGTAGTTCACAACTAAGAACAAATGCGCGATAATTTGCGAAGAAAGATGCCGATACTATTTTCACTACGACGCCTCGATGCCAGCATTCGAAGGGACGCTGGCATCAAGAAGCACTACCAACGCGTTCTCGCAGAAGCACTACTAGGTGGCGTTCACCGTACTCAGCACAGCGGAGCGTGGCCTCCGCAATTAGCTCTGAAAATGTTTCTGAAGTTGATCGCGGAGGCTGCAATTACGACGCGCTGTACGCGCTGATTTGACTCGGTGACGATTCAGTTACGTGCTTTGTCTTGCGCGTTGTATTAGTGTGTCAGTTACGTGCTTCGTCTTTCGCGTTGTGCTATCGTGTGCAGCGTAGTGCAGCTTCCATATGCACGACGGTTGCTCATGGTCATCGACGTTGGTAGTCGTGATGGAGGAGACGTGCCACCAGGCGTCAGCGTGGGTGCATCAACGCCTAAGGACGCTTTAGCCACAAAACACCAATAGACATTATATATCAATGTGCAATAAACATTACACTACTTCTGTGAAGACACGTTTCACTTTCGTGTTCTATACCGATTCCTATATAAGAGGGATCAACCACATTTTTTTATATAACACGCATCCGAGAAACTGAATTACAACCAGTGCGTAAGCTTTCAGAGAAAGAACAACGTACCCAACATACAGCAAACAAATACTCGCCCGAGAAGCTGAGCAACACTCACGAGGCCGAGCTGGATGATCTCCAAGCATCCTGAACAAAGAACGATGGCGACCCGAATGAAGAGACGGGAAAATGAGAAGAGTTACTGAGAAGGAATGATGAGCAAAGGAGAATGAGAAGAAAGTAGATAGGGCGCAACGGCAAAGATGACAACAGTTTGGCAGGGCCCAAGGAGAGACAGAACGAGAGAGAGCAGTTGGTTGGACATCGGTCGATATAGCTGCCCACGACAGTGGCGTTAACGAGCGACACTCCAAGATGGCCGCTCCATAGCCTGCACGTTCTCACGCATGGTTCCGCAAAGAAGTGCCTTTTCTCTTGTCATCCTGTTCGTCACCTTTTCCTTTCTGGTCGTCGTCTCGGTGTCTCGACGCGTGCAGCGTCCGGTCCGGTCCAGAGCACAACAATCCTGACACCCCCCCGTCTCTGCGACGTGTCTGTCCAATCAGTGGGGCTGACCAGGCGCGTCGTGAACGACAGCTGTCCTGTGCTAGAGAAACAAAAGCATGCCTTCGCTTTTCGGCCAGGAGAGATGTGCGTCTACTTGCGGGAAAGCGCAAGGCATTTCCATCCAAATTTCTTTATTATTTTAGTTCTGTGGCTCTGATGACTCGCGCTTCTTAAAGGCAGGTGTGGAGTCCGGAAAGAAACAGTAAACAAAATAAACTTGAAGCGAAAGATATGACGAAAAGCCCTAAAATGAGGTTTCCCATAATAACGAAGTGGCTGCTAAAAGCTGGACATAGCTGTAATGGTAAAGAGACTGTTACGCGCATAAAATTGCAAGAAAGGAAAAAAAATCGTGCTCATGCCACGCAACCGAGAATCAATGTTATGCGAAGCATTTTGCATGTACTTGGCTATCTAGCATCGAAAGCTATCGGAATCTGCTCTATCGGAGGCTGTTTGGGGTTCTGCAAAGCGATACCAGGTTGACCAGCGTGTTTGTGTAAATTGAGTAGCTACGGTTGTGAATTGCGAGAGTACGTGACTGTGACGATAGCAGCACGATGACGACCACGTTGAAGACGATGATGTAGCAGAAACGACATGATTTCCACACCAGACGTTCGACGTGAGCTTACGACATGGCAGTTGTTGGTTTCTACAAAGGTTGTGAAAGAGCGTAAGCAAGAGAAACGCAGACTGTGACGCCATCAAAGACTACTTCTTATGCAGTCGTAGGTACCGGTGGCTTTGTCATGTGGTGTTTGTTTCTTCGCTGGTGTACTCCACATTTCTTGACTGGTGTACTCCAGCGAAGAAATGTTAAAGCATGACTAACTTAGGCGTTCATGAAATCAAATGTTAAAGCATGATTAACTCCGGCGATCATAAAGTCGGTACAACGTCACACAATTTCGCCATAGTAGGCTACGAGGGAAGCACTGAGGATTGTGGGCCGGTCCCGGAGGTCGTGCAGACTAACGCGGCGTATCAGAGCTCGAGCTGTCACAAAGAAAGAAGAGGAAGTGGCACGGGGGCTCAGCGTCGAGCGTTTTAATGGTATGGCTGGCTTTGGAACGAGTGAAGCATACGCGCGATCGGGACCTTCTAAAGGAAAACAAATTAAAGCAGAAACTCTACTGGAGTTGTCGAAGTATGCGTAAGCATTGTGCCACTTGCTCATCTCCACGTAGCCCGGTGCGATTGTCAATCTAATAAAACTTGATCCGACCTGTATAAACCCTTATCGGTACTTATCAACATTATCGAACTTGATCCGACCCTTATCAACCCTTGTCGGTGATCAACCTTAGCGGACTTGATCGGACCCGGAGTAACCTTTATCGGTCGTTATCAAACTTACCGCTATTGATCCGATCCTTATCAACCTTATTGGACATGATCCGACCCTTATCAACTTTTATCGGTCCTTATTAACCTTATTGGACTTGACCCGATTCTTATCGGTTCTTTTCAACCTTATCACAATTGCTCCGACCATTATAAGCCCTTATCGCTCTTTAGCACCGTATCCATCCGCGTCGAACCATTATCACCCGGGATGAGACCCATAAAACTCCTCATCATTTTTATCGTCCTTGTCAACTCATTGACTGCTTATCTATGTTGCGCGACGCGAACCGCATGAACCCTCAAAGATTTGTGGTATTTCGGTCGGTGAAGGAACGCCCCCAACACAAGGCGCATCCCGTAACAACCACCGAAACGCATCGGGGACGTGGCGTGTTTAGCATTAGATTTACGCAAAATCGGAATTTTCCTATATCTGCAATGCTCCAAGTCAGCTCTAGATGTGGTCCTAAAGAGAGAGAGAGAAAAAGGTAAAGGAAAGACAGGGAGGTTAACCAGAGGTTATCGCCGGTTGGCTACCCTGTACCGGGGGAGGGGTAAAGGGATGCGAAAGGAGAGAGAGAGAGAAAAATAAGTGAAAATAAAGAATAAACAAAAAGGAAGGAAACAAAAGAAAATCACACACGCACACAAAACAGAACTGTTTCTGTGGGCACTGTCATAAAGTCCGCGAAGGCGTTCTCGTGTTGCATAGTGTGAACGTTCCGTCCTACGTAACACAATGCAGAGTCACAATTTGTCACTGAGTCCGGTGTCTTTCAAGTAACGCAGCAGTGCCTTCAGGGCGGCTCGCACCGTTGTTTGTGTAGGCCAGTTTCCAAGGATGTTCTTTTCTGTTATTGCGCGTTTGTCCAGTTGATCTATCATCGCTGAGAGAGCTGCTCTCTGCGGGTTGAAACGAGGGCACTCACAAAGAAGGTGTGCGATTGTTTCGCTGCACCCGCAGGATTCACAAAGTGGGCTATTGGCCATTCCGATACGAAAGGAGTACGCAGTTGAAAATGCTACTCCAAGCCATAGACGGATTAGAAGTGTACAGTCCCGTCGTGGAAGGTTCTAAAGATTGCTTTTATTCCAACCTTACCAAATCTTTCAAGAAAGCCTTCAGAGAAACTGTTCTCCTTTGACATTTGTTTTGTACTGGCGGTATAACACATTCATATGGTTCAGATATATTCACATTCTGCAAGCGTGGGTGTTTAGCCCCATTTGAGAAAACATCCACCAGCCTGTGTAAGGCTGGTTGCATTTACTTATGACCTTCCAAATGCGTAAGGATATGCAATATTTAGCCCAGTGGGTAAGACACTTGGTTTCTGAGCATATGCTCGTAGGTTCGAAACTCACAACCAACGTTTTACCTTTCTAATTTATTCTTTTCTTTTCTTTATACATTATTTTCTATAGAGCGATTCGACTTATGTGACAGACAGACTGACGGGATTCCTTGTTTGGAAGGCATATAAATGCTTACGCATTTAAGAAACAAAAATATAACGATCGTGGTTATGGTGGTTAGAGAATCGGGCTGCTGTGCTCAACCACAAAGGCTCGATTCCACCGTATGTCACATTATTTTTTACCTACCTAGCAACTTACCTACCTACCTACCTGCATGTCGCAAAGCGCCAAGAATGACACATAGAATGCTTTGCTATAAAAAAGAAACAAAGGAACACATGCATAACACTCGACCTGCAGCGTGGAGACGACGTCGCCGTCACAAAAACGAAATAAAAAGAGGCCACAGCGGCGGCATCGGGATCATTAAAGCTACTTCATCAGCTACTGCAACATGACGTGCACTAAGCAAGAAAACGTTGATGCAAAATAGCCCCACCCTACAGAAAACAACGCGTAAGAAATCAAAACGAGGAAAAAATAAGAAATACAAATGATCACACTTACCATAATACCGACAAGCCTCATAGCATAGTTTTCTGCTGCCGCGTTCATGTCTGCTCGCATAGGGTGCATTGAGTGAAGAACATCACAGCTTCGATGACGTGCCTCATTGCATCTGAAAGTTCACCTTCAGTCCTGTAGAATTCTCTTCTAAGCAAGGAAAGAAAATATTATTAAAAAAAGAAAGAAAAAACTAAGGAAGAAAGAAAGAAAGAAAGAAAGAAGAGAAAGAGAAAGGTATTTCTTAGGGGCCTGCTGACTTTTCTGGGCGCCTCCTCGGAACATCTTGTTTCTTTCTTTTCCTTTTTTTTTAATATGTGGTGAACGTCGCCTTTTCTCGTGCCTTACGATGCGGTCGCGAGGGACGAGTGTCGCACTAGTGCCAGGGCGAATGCGGAAGCTGAGAACGAAGATGTGCCGAAAGAACGAGATGAAAATTAAAAGAATAAAGGTAAAGCCAGAGATCGAAAACTAAAGATATCCCGTAAACAGAAGACACAAAAAGCCGTCCGCTGGCGCTGACAGCGCGTTTCAGAGAGATAAAAGGCGAACCTCTCTGTGGGTGACCGAGCTTAAACTCCTACAGTATGAAAAGACGAGTAGAGGGTAAGGAGGTAAGGAGGGAGAGCGGGGACCGGTGAAGGATAGGCGATTGAGAAAGCTAAAAAGAAGGGAAGAAGGGTGCGGTGAGAGATGGAAAAAAGGGGCGCTGGTTGAGGGCCGCACTGCCACGAGAAAAAAAAAAAAAAAAGCATCGTGGTCGTTGTCGTCGCCGTTTGTCCTGTGAAGAGCCGGTGAAGACTGCGACATTTTCTTCATGCGTACTTTAGTCGGATTGAATGCAGAACTTCTGAAAAGCTTGTTTCCGAGACGTAGCTCTCGTTTGCGGATGAAAAGAAATTGTGCGTTTCAAATCTTGAACAAACACCCTTATGTTCTGTCCTTTACGTCCCAGCCTCCACCCTTGTTCCAAGAAACGCAAGAGAAATCATTGCGAAGGGGCCACAGTGGTAGAGAGGGAGCGTAGGTTGTTTGTAACTATAGCGTGAATTACAGTTTTCAGAACTCTGTGACCCCTTCCATTTGCCGTCTTTCTGTCATGTTTCGCGTCTTTGCGCAGTCATGTTTCAATCTTATTCATCAGTGTCGAGAACAGGCTTTACCTGAAGTGAGGCAGTCGTTAAGCATCTGGAGGAGCATAGAAGAATTGTATTTCCTGTGAATAGGTCGTTAGAGGGGCGCGATATCTTGGCTTCGAGGTCATCTGGGGTCGCTCCAGGCCTGAAGGCAGTGTAGATCAAAGGCTAAGTTGAGTCTTACCTCCGCGCAAAACGGTCGTCTTTGCTTTCGAGCTCTCGTATCCTGAATTATGAAATAATTCAGAATTTAACCGTGATTCATGAATGCTTATGTGGGCCGAGCCGGATAATTGTCTGCGTGAAGGATTGGTGCCGTGATGACCACCCACACTGACCTCGCCTTGAGCGCTGCTATGTGTGCGAGGTCGTTTGAAATGTGTCTCCTAATTGTTTCAAAGGCAGCAAGAGACATTGCTGTTTCTGGGAACTTCCTGGCGACATTTCTTTACTAAGGTGTCCTCCGAGTGTAATTTGTCCCGATTCGATCTCAGGGAACTAAATGTATGCGGCTTGCGTGAAGGGCGCAGTATCTATAGCCGATAATTAGAATTAAATTTGGTCGCTTCTATGGTTATGGATAGTCTGGTTTTAACTCATACGTACATGAGCGTCTGTCAAGATTTTCCCATTTTTTTTTCAGCATTTCTGATTCTTGGGGAGGCGTATTATAGAAGTATTTGCAATGAAAAAGTGAACCGCTTTACGTGCGGAGCACTGTCATGTGACGCAATCCGCGAACATATTCGGATGCTCCAGAAATCTCCGCATCTGCCTTGTGTCGTCAAAGGACTTATTCGCGAAAAAGATATCATGCTGTATCCCGTTTGAACTGGACCGGCCTACACAAAGGCATGGTTATATAAGACTGGGCGATCCACTTTCCCGTTTCATGCTTTATGTGGTGACATTTATGTTGTGGAAAACTTCGTCGAGTTAATGAGAATGAGAAACAACTTTCAACCAACCTTAATGTAAGCAGAACTACAGGAGAACAAGACCCAAATGTACCCGTTTTTAAAGAGATCATTGTTGTTTAAAATTCAGCGTCCTTCTTTCTTATTCTTATTTGGCAGTAGAACAGGGTGTCCCACCATTTAAACAAGCACATTTACAACCAGCAAACTCCAATTCTAACGCAAACATGGCAGTGGTGACATTGTTTTATTGCGTGTGCTTTTTCTTTTCCGTCTTCATTAGGCTGCATATTACTTTCACGCGCAAATATAAGCCTAGTGTTGTTGTGTCAATAAAAACAAAAGAAATGCGTGAAACGGCCGTACAATGTGATCATGATTCCCTTTATTTCTATCATTTTTTCTACTATTTATATAGGTGCGAGTTTCAAAAATATTGGTCTCCGCAGTTCTTGACATATGTGCATACGAGGAGGACACTGAATTTCGGTGCCTCTAAAACAGTTCCTAGTTCTCGCACCCTCGTTCTCGCATGCATTTCGTCGACGAATTAATATTCCAGGTGCTGCAAATATTCGTGCGATAAAAAAATAACGTCCATTCGAAGCCATTATTCGTTCCCACTGTTATTCGTTCCCACTCAAGGAACAAAGAGCCAACTCGCACTGCCGTCGTTTGTCAACTCGGTCGACCAAGCCTAGCCAGGACAAAGCCACCTTAGGCACCCCAGGCTATATATAAGCAAGGCTGCGGCGCACCAGTAGTGTTTGTGGAGTAAATTGACTTTCCATTTCGTCACTAATCGAAGCTCTCGAGCCAGAGTTGAAGTGAAACAAGCAAGATGGAGTAGGAGGTCGGGCGGAATCGATACACGTGGTTCCCCCGAGGTCCGTTAGCGTCATGTGTGGCGTGTGTTCGCCATTGAAAACAATAGGAGGCAGCAGTCTAGTGTCAACACTAAAACACAACGAGTCTGAAAGGAGTCGCACAGGAGCTTGGTCAAGGCGCATGGTTTGTCTGCGTCAATTTCGCACAACCATGACATTCAACAGAGCGACATATAAACAAGGGCAGGACATGGCTCAAGCCGAGTCCTTGTGTTTCGCGTCTCGCGTGGTTTGTTTCCTTTCGAAAATAGTCATCTGGCCGAGTCGGAGCCACCAGACCGCAGCACTCAGCAGTATAAGAATCGATACACGCACTCTAACCAATAATGGTCAGCACTATGCCCGACAAACAGAACTGCTCTCGAGGACACGAGTGATCCGTGATATCATACGAGACGCGAGGGGTCGCTGGCAGCGGTTCTGCTCTAGGGAGCCTACAATCAAGCGCTCCCTATTATGCTCATGCACAGGCGTTCGGTCGAAATGTTCGACATGGATGCAGTGACCGAAGGACGCCGTGTTCTAGTCATTGATTTTGCCGTGTGCTTTCGTGCTTTGATGATATTTTTTGTGAAAGCCCTGTCATTGCAGCCACTTTCTTCTGCTAATGATGCCGCTGCTAGAAACAGAAAACAAATGACTGCCATGCGTACCTTCTCAGCGGCGATGTTTCTTCTGGTCGCGGCTTAATGAAAAACAATTGACCTTTGCCTACCAAGTATCAGGTAATAGGGTTGGGGTGGCGAAGGGCGTGCTTGGAGGCGTTATAGAATAACTAATTCTAAAGACTTCTTCAAGCCTGTTGGTTATAGACCTATTGTTTATGGTTGTGGACCTCTCGTTAACACACAGAAATGTTCACCCTGTTGTTAATTTTTTTGCTAGCATGAAGAACTTAAAATAAATACTATTATTTATTACTTTGTTGAAGATACCATGACCGGCTATGATCCGCCTTTGCAGTCTTGGACAGAAAAATGTACACAAATGTCGGATTCCGACAAGTAGGTGTTTATTACGAGAAGAAAGCATTTCTGCGCGGTTAAAATGTTGAACGCTCCCAGATACTTTATTTAGTTGTTCTAAATTTCTGTCTTGATGCAACCAATAAAAATAATAAAAGTGTTTTACCAGTAATAGCATATAATATAAATAGCGTTAGTTATTATATTGCAACATTCAAGCGTACAACCCGGCGGCAGTATCGTGTGCACTGTGAAAAAGCACAACACGTTCCAAATATGTTACTTGGTTTGAATTTCTTTTCTGCAAGTTTCGCATTAATTGTTCACAGCAATGGGTATCTTTCTTTCTTCTCTTTGCAGCCGAGGCGCAGACGGTGACGGCTCTCGATGGCAGCCAGGTGCAACTGAGCTGCGACATAAGCGCTCCGGGCGTCGGTGACTTTCCGGTGCGCATCCGCTGGTTCAAGGACTCCAGCCCCAACCCCGTGTATAGCGTAGACGTCAATCCGAGGACGGGGAGTCTGTCGCAGATCCGCCAGAGTGCGCAGCGTAGCAGCTTGCAGGGTCGTGCGTACTTTTCGGTCATCCAGACACCCGCCGTGCTCAGCATCGACCGTCTTCGGCACGCAGACAATGGGTCCTATGTGTGCGCCGTGGACTTCAAGAAAGACTGGACACGGAAGCTCACAACGCACCTGATCGTCATCGGTAAGCGGTCATCTTAAGCCGATGAGGCTTCGTTAATCTATAAGGCTATCACACGTGAAGATTGCCTATGAACCAAGTCGAAAGCTTCAACACGAGTTCGTGCATCTGAAGGATAAAATGAACAATAAAAAATTTGATGGCCCGCCACGGTAGCTTAGTGGCTATCAGGTTACGTAGCTGACCTCAATGTCGCGGGTGCGATACCGGCGCCGGCGGCCGCATTTTGATGGGGGCGAAATGCGAAATCGTTCTTGTACCTAGAATTAGGTGCACGCTATTGAATCCCAGCTGGTCAAAATTACTCCGCAGTTCTCTATTATGGCGTACCTCATAACCAGATAGAAGGTTGCCATGTAAACCTCAGAATTAAATTTAAAAATCCTGGGTGTGTTGCGCGCGATGCCATACGAAAACGATCCGTATGATTACATAGGCGAAAGTGGGAACTTCGAGAGATGAAACAAGCAGCGTCAAAACGATGTCAAAACGCAACATTTCTCGACGAGCGCACTTGCCCAACAGTGCGTTTCCTCAGGTCATGTTAATAACTGGAATCAAGCACGTGTGATTGCGAAAGACAATAATCGAACTATGCTTCTTTATCTCGGGTCACTTCCCTTCCAAAATATGGCGGCAATTTCTAACTGAAACGATGGTATTTTGTCACCTCTATATATGCTCCGTGTTTCGGTCATGCTATATGAAATACCTAAGAGGACGTTTTGGCTATTCGGTCTAAATAGCTTCCATATAAATGCATGGCAACAGAGAAATCGTTTCTAGCAGCAACCACTGCACCAAGATTTATTAGCTTTGTTAAATTAATAACACAATGTGAAACTCTACTTAATGAAGGTAGCAGATCTTTTTATTCAGAACGTCGATTTTTAATAAAAATGGTTCAATGTTGCAAAAAATTTAGAAAAAGAGCGAAAACCATGCCGGGGGTCATGCTTGAAACATTAACTGAGCAATGAAAAACACTATCCCAATTCTGTAAACTGCACCCAACAACAAATCTAAAGCTGACAGGTTTGATGTATCCCCCCATACGGCACTCTGAAATATAACACTAATATGTGAGTAGAACACTTGCAGAACCCTTGTAAACATTGTCACTTACTTAAGTAAGCTGTACACTTATACATATAATTTGTCCGCTTACATAAAACTTGTCCGCTTTAGATACTCTAACCGATGCAGGTTACATATTTGCGATATCTGGTTTTGATTGAGAGTTACGAATTTATAAACTTCGCGCTGTTATTTCTTTATTTCTCAAATTGTGGAAAATTTTGAAAACATTTCAATTGTTAAATCAATATTCTGTTTCCTCCAGTTACCAGAATAAAATCTCTCAAGTTCACCAAATTGTGTTCAAATTGGTGCCTGGTTTGTCTAGTAAATGTATTTATGTGTATTACATGTATTTGAATATAGGTGGCATCGGAGTTGGTACGGAGCTAAAGCTTTTTAAGCGACTGTTCGTCGCTTTTAGTTTCATTGTGAACGAGGCACTCGTGGGGGAGCCGAGACGATAACCTTAAAAAATATCTTGTGGTCAGTGTTTGTCTTCTTTGTTCCTCATGGTTCGTATTCACACAAAGTTATAACGCTAGAAGTGTTCGTCAGAGAAAAGACTAGCCAATTTCGATGCTGAAGAGAGAGACATAGAGAGAAATGGAAGAAAGGAAGGGCAGGGATGTTAATCAGACGCACGTCCGGTTTGCTACCCTGCACTGGGGGAAGGGCATATAGGGATGAAAACAGAGAGAGATAATGAGAGAGATAGAGTTGAAATTGGACCTATGATAAGCGAAGGCACTTGAACACTCATTCAAAAAGCACTTACAAATGAAAAGCTCTACGAACCTGGGCAAATGTTCTTATTGTTTCTTTCATTGCATTTCAGTTCAAGAAGCTACGACTGGCTAAGAGATTTAAAACAATGGCGACAGCTCATGTATAACATAAACGGTTCCTTAACAAGCAACAAAACTTTAACAAATATGAATCATTTAGATAATCTCGTGCAGTATCGTTAAAAACGGCAGAACTATTCGCTGTCCTTGGAGCAAAAAAAAAATTATAACTTCCGTAAGAGAGGTGAAAAAGTTGGTTGTTTTCAGCAACTCCCACACGGCAGTCATATCGCTTTGCGGCACGAAAATAAAGCATATAATGCTATTACAATTTATCAGACTCAAAAAGCCCACAAAGGCGAACTACGTGCAGAACAAAATAGTATTTCAGTGGATACTGGACCCCTGTAATATTCCAAGCAACACGGCAGCTGATGCAGCAGCCCGACAAGCACATTGTAAATATGACATGATTTCCCTCCCCATCTCAGGAAGTGAAAAGTGCTGGATTTTAAAGACAACATTATTCAAGATACGTAGAAAGACGTGGTTTCACCAGAACCCGAAAGGTTCGATCTATTTTATATTGATCTGCTTACTGAATTCAGCATTCCATTACCCTTAGAGAGAAACATAGAAACCGTTATACAATGCTTACGACTGTGCACAGCCTACACAAAACACTTTTTACGCAGAATTGGCCTTGCTGAACTTCCTCTGTGTAGTGGTGGCGTTGTTGATGAAGAAACATATCACCTACTTCTAGAATTCCCGCACAACGACACACCATGATGCCGACTTAAATCGTCATTAATAGAATTAGACTTTAGCCCTGTCTTTTTGAAGAAATTGCTAGGGCAAGCATCAACAGAAGCATGTATAGTACGCTTTATTAGCTTAACAAACAATTCTGGACAACGGCATTATTCGCTGTTATTAACGCAGGGAAAAATTGTTGACAAGAGTCGTTTTTATTTTTTATTGGCAATGCGTATATGCGATAGTATTGTGGATGGCATCGTTGCTTTAGTGTTTGTTTGTTATGTGACACCATCGCTTTAAGAACGCCTTTGTAATCATTTTGACTTGTATGTCACAACACAAGTTTGTTGTAACTATATTTTATATTCTGATATGTCGTACGTTGCCACTGTGTTTTGTGTGTACAACATATTCCCAAGGAGCAGCCGGTGGCGCATTCGTGCGCAAACGTCTCGTTTAATAATGTCAATAAACAAATCGGCAATACGGGCGAGTTTGCAGCCAGGCTACGTGAGAATGCAGCCGCTTTGGACACCAAACCAGGTCCATATTCACAAAGCCTTTTGTACGCGTATAAGCTGTATTTGTAATTGGTCATCGGCATTCGCTAATGGATATGCAGCATCAGGATTCGCTAGAATTTCCTCTTACAATCGATTCTAGCGTAGGAGGTTTTGTGAATGCGGTCCCTGGTTTTCAGCTCTATACCCTCAGCAACAGCACAACTTCGGCAAGATTCACCATGATGTCCAGAAAAAGCTTTCTTTTATCTGTGTAATATTTCGAATGAGAATCGAAAACTTCCACTTATTTCATTGCGTTTACAGCTAGAGGATTTCCACGTACGCTTTGTAGGCACACCACTGGTCGGCTCACCGTGACATGGCAAAAAAAGAAGAGAAAAAAAGAAGCAAGGCCAAATAAGTGCAGTTTGTCGCCCAAAAGTGTGCTACATTTAGGCGAGAGATGTTACTGAGAGTCGCAGCATTTGATAAGAACTTAGTTATGTATATTTATCAGCGCAGAAAATATATGGCCCGGGCACGTATGCACGGGTAAAATACACGAGAGAGACGTCGTAATGGAGGTGCTCGTTGCGTACTATATGGACACTAGAACTAATTTATACGCCCATAAGAAGAACATATAAGGGAGAGGCACACAAACGGAAAGGCTTATATACGCGTGACTGAGCAGCTTGTATTTTCGTGTTATGCACATACTTGGATAAATGAGCTTACACAATCAACATCAATATCACACATTCCCAATAAAAAAAGAAAACCAGCAGTGTCGCTGCTGCGTTCTTCACAAGATAAACCAGGAAGGATGACGAGTGATTTTTTTAAATGCAATTGTGAGTCCAGAAAAGAAATGCATGAAATGCTGCAGAGTATGCACTGAAATGGCCAGGTCAGCTGCTTCTGTTTACTGTATCCGTGTAATTTTAATGAAAGTTCAGAAGAAAATAACGTCGAAGTAATCGATTACTATTGTGTAATTGCTCAATTATTTTCGCGATGCAGCATTTGCAATTGTAGTGAACTACATTTTTGAATGAAGTAATTGTAATTGTGATCGGCAACTTTTTTCCGTAACGTGTACAAGTCTGGCACTAGCACACATATTGCTAAATAGCTTTCAATTTGTCAACACAATTATGAAGTTAAGAAGACTCTTTACCAAGGAATAGAATGAGCATGAAGGAATAGATGGAAAGACAGGGAGGTGTAGCAAGTTCTGAGACCGACTGGCTACTGTGTGCTGGGGAAAGGGAGCAGCCCTTTCATCGGCACAGGGAATTAGGCATCTGGCAAGAAATGACATTTCTACTTGTAATGAACATATTCGCACAATCGGGAAGTGATGGTGCTTTTGGACAAACTAAAAAAAAAACGCCAACTAAGCTCTAGCTTATGCCTACTTCATGCGAAGTATTCATGGTTTTCAGAAAACGGTTGCATAAATAATAATAATAATACTTTATTGATGTCTTGAGTATGGTACAATACAAGAATCGGGCCTGCCAAAGCCGCAGTGGGCTTGAACGGCAGTGCCTGGCAGACAGCGACAGAGCCATCAGTAACAAGTTGTTAGGTTGTAGACAACAGTGAAAAATAAAAAAAGCAAACAGACAAAAAAAAAAACACGACAGGCTTTTTATCACGCATTAATGTGTCTAAGAGCCTTTCTGAGACCACATTTCGTCTTCACGTCTTGTATGCTTTGGGGAATTGAATTAAGCATTGCGGGGACGTAATAGTTACGGAGTCTTCGACCGTATCTCGTCTTACAGCGGGGTGTAACATAAGGATTCTTCGGTCTGATGGAACGAGCAGGAACATAAGGAATTTTATACTGGCTTCTCCAAAAATGCTTTAAGACTACAGTTTCTAGCAGCAAAGAATTGAAATCAGGTAAAGACAAAGTTTTAAACACATCAGATTTGTGGGAGATATCATATGCGACATGCTTCAGAATACCACGAAGGACGGAGTTGACCCGGTTTACCAAATGTTGAGCGCCATGACCATATGTAGATATCCCATACCGGATTACACTGTGGCATAAGGCATGTACTACAAGCTTTCGGACAGACATTGGCATGTAAAATTTTATATTATACAAAACACAAGACACTGCGCGAAGTTTTTGACAAATATGTGCGAAATGAGAATTCCAGGATAAATCGCTGTCAAAAAAAACACCAAGGTATTTAATTGAACGAGTGTATTGCACAGGGTCACACGAACAGGGATTGCAATGTGATGTGTGCAAATATAATGGGGCGACAGGGTAACTTGCCTCACAGGGTTGTGGAAACAGATTAGTTGAGTTTTGGATGCATTGACATCGACTACATTATTCCGAAACCAGTTCATAACTTTTGTTGTTGCCATTTGCAAAGAAGAAATGGCGTCAGAGTAACTTCGAGCGTATGAAACAAGGACGGTGCCATCAGCATACTGATATAAGTTGACGTTCACAACATTAGATAAATCGTTGAAGTATAAGTTAAATAATAATGGACTTAAAATTGAACCTTGGGGAACGCCAGCTTTAATTTCAGTCAGGTTGCTGCGGAATTTTCCAATAGACACAAGTTGGTGCCTGTGAGATAAGAAGTTTTTCAGAAGCCGCAGAAACGCACCCCGAAAGCCTAGCAATGAAAGTTTGGTTAGTAGTGTACTATGACAGACGCTGTCAAACGCTTTTCGGACGTCGAGAAACAGTGCACAAGCAATCTGATTGTGTTCAAACGCAGAGTTTAGTGTATCGGTAAAATATTCAAGCAGCAACTGTGTGCCCCGATTCGGCACAAAGCCATACTGGCTAGGAGATAACACGCTATGCTTGCTTAAAAAGCTGCTCATTGTCTTGAGCAGATGTTTTTCCAATATCTGCCCAACGCATGAAAGAATAAAAATAGGCCGGTAGTTTTCGATTTTGTTGCGTGCGCCAGATTTAAAAAGAGGAATGACCAGCGCATTTCTCAGATTATCGGGAATGATACCAGTGGTAATAATATTGTTTAAAATGAGTAGTAGCACATCTTTTATTGCTTCGAAAGTTCTGCGCAGCTCTAAAATTGAAATACCATCAATTCCTGGGGACTTATTTGGTTTTAGACTGAAAAGGATCGCTTTCAGGTCATGTTCGGAAAGCATGGGAAGAAAGGTGGATTCTGAAATACTAGTTTGAAATGTGCAGATATCTGGATGAGGTCTCGCTACACCAGACACTTTTGAAAAAAAAGTGAGTTAAAATCATTCGCGATGGCAGGACCATTTGAAGTAAAATGTACTGTATATGTTGTGTAACGGTCGCTTATGAAGAGATTATATGCTGTAGTGTTTACATTTATAATAAGTAAGACAGAATTTTTGTAATGGCAGGATATAAGATTCATAGCAAACTAAAACGCACCGCCACATACCCAGTGTCGCATACACCGTCGCCACTGTGGCACATAATTTTAGACGGCACTACCACCGGGACAGGCCCACATCACAAGCAAGATACACTGCCCAAACCCGCCCACCTGTGCGTGGGTGAGTGGGCACTCGGTAAAGAATGAGTGCACTAGGAAAAGAATGCTTGGCATCAAAATTAGAATTTACCAGCTGGTAATTTTCCCGATAAAACGTGTGCAAGATTAGCCACCTACAGATGTCTGTGAGCACACATGTGAAAACTAAGTTTTGTACAAACTGCAAAAATACTACGTTGTCTCATCATTTACAAAACCGAAAATAATAACAGAGAAAATGCTGCAATTGAAAAGCAAGGGGGTTTTAAGAAAAACTTCACGGTGTTAGGAAACCATACACATTCACTAACACACGTTGACGTGAAGCAGAAAGAGACGCAACATAATTGCCCTTAATTTGTGTGTAAAAGGAGGTTAACAATAACGCGTGGAAGCCCTTATGTGATATAGGGCGACTCAGCTCAGTGGTGCGGACGTCACACGGACAGCATAAGACCTCAGTAAATTATCCTTTTTTAAGTCGAGCATTATAGGCGCACAAGTGTCGGTGATGGTGGTGGTGTCACACTGAAAAGTGGGCCGATCCTGGTGATAGTGCGGAAAGGGTCCAAACTCAATGGCACATACCAGGGGCAAAAAAGAAAGAGAAAGAGAGAGAGAAAGAGAAAAAGAAAGAAAAATAGGAAGAGTAACAAAGAGAAAGAAAGAGAGAGAGAGAAATAAAGAAAGGAAATCACCACGAAGATTATATCCACACACGACAAGCTTCGCTTACCCCCATTTTCTCGACAGGGGAAGGGCTGGCGATTTTTTTTTTTTTCGGTGAGAACAAAATTATTAAAAAATAAAATAGACAGATGATGACTGTCTTCATCATACTCTGGGAGAGTCATACTAAACTTAGTGACACTAGTAAAAAAGAAAACGCTCACCTAACAAAACAGAAAAAAAGAAAGAATCTATAACTAGTAAACCGCAAAAGGGATCTTAATTTTATTTACATAGCCCGACTGAAATTTATATAGCCCATATTCCCCATAATTCTATATTCAATAGCACCATATGGCATACAGGAAAAAAGGGTTTTTGTATGGGTTCGTATATGTTTCATATTGAATTATTGGTTATAGGAGTTGTGGGGTCATATGGAGTTTTTTTTTAGGGAGGCTACATGAGCTGGGCTGCGTTGCACACCAAAATATACCAAATTTACCTGTAAAGAGCACTTTTCTGTAAGATAGCTAAGTCATACAACAGAGCCATTTTGTGAAAGGAAAAAAAAAGAGCGAACAATTATGACCACGCTGAGTGAGTGAGTGAGTGGGAGGGAGTGAGGGAGAGAGGTAGTTTTTGAATAAGTAAAATGTATAAGTAACATATTCATTTCTCGTAAAATTCATCCATCCTTCCTTCTCGACTTTTTGCGTTTTCATAGTGTACACTGTCAAACCACCCATTCTCTAGACAGAACTCTTCACCTTCATTATCACTGAACAGTATGTGCAAAATTGCTCTCTCTTGCTCTCTCCTTGATCATATTTTTTCTCCTTCATTGCACCTTCATGCAATGAGGACCCAGCGGGGTTTCATTTTGCGAAAGCGCTCCAAGTCGTTTGTGGGTCGGAGAAAATCCTACCCTAAAACGCCCGAAAGGGTTTAATATTGCTCATTCAGCGGTATGAACGGGGCTCAGGAATGGCCGAAAGGCCATACGGGAAGAAAAAAAGAAAGAAAGCGTCAAAATAAAATAAAGCTTTCACTGAGGCGTCAAGCGGCTTTGCTGGTAGGTTGGCAGTTCAGAAAGCCGCTCCGCTTTAGCAGGAGAGGTTTTTTCCTTCATTTATATATCTGCACAGAGTTTCGCATAGCAGGCGCATCAAATATTCCATTACTACCCAGAGGTCCCGTTTCTTTCTTAGCCGGTGATTTTTGGACAGGCTGAGAAGATTTTCCTCCCACCTTGTCCCTCCTACACCGTCTTCCTCTCCCTTGTGCACATCATCAGCTATGCCGCTAAATGTCTTTTCAACGTGACCTTTAAACTCGAGAGCATCACGGCCTACTTTCGAGTCAAACTGAGGCCTGTGATCTGGCGATGCAGACCGAGATCCTTCACCACTCACCTTGCATACGTTGCTGCCTGCTTTTATTTATTTTTATGGTTGCTTTGAAAGACGATCCCTTCCTGTATACCATACTGGCTTTACTATAGCGTTGGTCTTAAATAGCTTTTTCAGGAACTTCACTCCTGAATATGTCTATCAGGCAGCTTTTAATATCGGCGTGTAAGGAAAAAACTGATATTAGCTTTTTATGGAGAAAATAAGTCATCTTGGGTGCCTTACGTAGCTGTGCTTTTAATGCTGACTCTTTCTTTGACTTATTGGTATCGCGGTTGGCGCATGCTCAGTGTAAAATTAAGTGTGTAAATTGAAAACAAATTACAGAACCTCTTCTGGTTATGGTAGCGACTGTCGCAGTTAAAATTACCTGGAAACGGTTTTGCAAGAACTGTGATTACAAGAAGATATAATGGCCAAGGATGCGTTATTAAGGTGCGCTGAGAAAACATGAGCGCAAAGTAGCTGTACTTCCGCATCGATGTCAGCAATCAACAACCGTAATGGCCATAATAGACGCGTTTATACTGCACTGTTAACGTTTAATTTAGTTACATAACTAGTACAATCTATTCATTTATATAACGAAGGTATTTTGTTATTATCAAATGTAGGTTTAAGAATTCAGGCCAAACTGCAACCTCTATATAAGACCCTTCTTCCTTTACAATAATTTTCGTTGCCTCAGTCATCATCAAATAATAACCAACAAAGCGAAGTGAGTTCTCTATGCTAACGGTGGCCTATTGTGAAAAGCGTCTCTATTCGGAAAAAAAAAAGACATGCGGCTGGAACACATTCGCGAAACGCTATGATAAGGGTACGTTGGCCTCCAACTATGCACGTTTCTTACGAAGGCCCCACTAGATACGTTTCGGCGAAATGAACACTTCGAATATTCATAGGCACGCTTCGCCGTCGTCGAACCTAAAGGCATTAAAGTTTTCTGGCTCAATGGCGGCATCCCGAACCAGGCAGAAAATAAAAGCACACAGCGTCTCAATACAAAAGACCAAAGTCACGTACTTACTCGCGACTTCGACCGGCTGGCTGCCGAAACACAAAAAAAGAGAGGGAAATTAAAACCGCAAGTTTTTCCTTTGTATTCATGTGGCTATACGGCAATAAATTTACAGTTCCTGATTTCCGAGCGGGCCTCCCAAAATTAATCATGTGCGCCCCGTCCTCTTCCACTTTGCTTCTATAGTTACCTCGAACCCTGTCTTACGTTGTATTTGTTTCGAACATGATGTTTTATCTTTCGATCCCATGAGGCCGATAAGCCTGCGGTCAACGCGCATGGAACACGACGTGCTGTTCTCTTTTAATGTGTGGTGGCTGCCGGGGCCGCGCTGTTAATAATGTCCTCTGACGTGATAAGCTTGGGTCTCTTTAAAGTTGCAGTTGAAGGCGTGCCAGAATTAGCGTCGCCTCGAGTTTAATATGATATCCTATTCTGTTATATTCTAATAATTAACAATGCCCCCCTTTCCCTTTGTACATAAATAATGGTTCGCATGCAATGTATTCCCATGCAACGCAAGTAAAGGTGCGCTTACCGGCCCTGCCATGGCTCTTGCGTTTGAAGCGACCAGGCGCGTCACACAGTAATGCTACCAGCAATGTTTCTTGCACATTCTTTTGCAATGTGATTTCTTCTACGCAAATTGGAGACGCAATATTGAGGCGCCTGTGGTTAACCATGGCCCTCACGAGCGAGTGTTCTTTCCGCATTGTAATTGTCAATAGCCATGCGTGGTTAAACTGTGGCTGCTCTGATACCGTCAGACATCACTGTCATGATCGTTCTTGATAAAGGGAGCAAGAAAACAAGCACTTGACCGGGCTAGACAGACTACACAATCACACCTTGTTAGAGGAAAGAGTACTGGGACAGTGTTCATAGCTTTGTCAGCATAGATAATTTAAACGTGTTACTGACGCGTTTAGTTAATGAGGTCTATTGCCTTGAAATTCTTTATGGTAATGAAAGGCCGCTTCTAACTGTTGCTTAAGTAATGCAGCTGCTTATACGATCTGCATCAGCCTAAGTATTTGTTGTGACATGTCCTCCTTTTCTGTATCAATCCTTTCGTTATCGCCTAATGAGTGTCACACGACCTTACGGACTGTTCTTTCCTGCGGACGACTTAGCAAATTAAAGCTTCGAATAGGCAACCAGCAAAAACCTGCATCACTGAATGACCTAATAGGCCATTCAGTGAAAGAAATGGTTGATTACATTCTTATACCTATACAGCTGAACCAGTTAATGTTCCTTCCTCCTCATGCCATGTATGTATTCTTTTTGTTTAATTATCGCGTGTTGTTCTTCGTGCAGTCCGTAATGAGCTTACTTCCTAATAAGTTATGCTGGCAACGCAGAGTCATATTTTAAACTCGCTCAATTTTCGAGGCTGTCAGGTCACCGAAACAAATGAGCCTTGCCATCAGACCACAATACCCGCGGTAAGCCATTAGTTCCAAGTCGTGCTCCAACCATGCAGCTTAGAAAACCCTATTTTTTCGCTTCTTTGTTACATATATATTTTTGCACTTTGTAGCAAGTACTCTCATAGAATTAACGTTATTTGCGCGTATAAAAACACCATTACTGTTAAATAGATTAATTTTCCTCGCGCAGTCTTATTGCTTTGGTCCCTTGCGAGCCTGAATAATAGATGAGATAAATGAATGTGGGTGTTCTATCTCCACTCAAAAGTGCTTGTGTCCCTCCTTGTAAGTAACCTGCAGCCTGATGACCATGCACAGAGAAGTTCGCGGTCATTATCGTTAAGAAAGGGAAATAATAATTTATGAGTAAGCCATTACGCTCCAAGCATGCCAGGTGTATGCTTTTGGCCCAGCTTAGTTGCGCAGTCGTTCTTCCGGTTCGAGATCTAATTCAAAGTACAAAATAATAGCATACCGTTGTAACGCGGGTGACTGCATGTGTATATAATTAGAATGACTTCAAGCTGGGCAAGCTGTATACGGCACTTTCTCACGTGCCATCAGTGGCGTCCGTGTGACCACCCGTTCGTAACCGCACTTGACTCACGTCCTGAGCAGCTACTTATCCTCGCATGCACGCGCAAGAATTTGTAACGTGAAAGCTCGGAACTAGAATTCACGAAGCTTTTCGTTCGCAAGTGTCGTTTGCCATTGGCCGGCTGCATTGGCTAATGTTACATCCAGCATCAGGTGTGGCTGGAATTTGCTATTACGGACAATTCTAGCGTGAGTATGTTGTAAATGCGGGTCCAGGACCTGTATTCACAAAAAGCTCTGGCGTTGGAAATGTTCGTGCGAGACAATTCCAGCCAATCCTAATGCTGGGTATACTATTAACGAATGTAGCCGGCCAATGGCAAACGGCACTTGCAAACGAAAAGCTTTGTGAATTCAGCCCACGCTCTGTATAGCACGCTTCGCCGTCGCCGTTCGTGCGTCTACTGCAGCGACACCCAGCGCTTCGTGTGTGTTTGGGAAGTGAGCAGCCTCATTCGCTGCCACATGGTTCGAAACGTACACTGCCGCTAATTCTGAGTTCTACGGCCAGTTTTTTTTTTTATCAATCGCCTTGGAAAAGTATGTAGTAGACTTCAAACTTCTAAGCGTTGCATGGCCTGCAGCGGTGCATACAAATTTATAAATGCAGCTGTCACCCGTTTGTTCTATTTGACTTCATTGCTAGAACTTATTTTCGAAACTGGGGTGATATACTCAGGGGCCATTATTATCGAACGTTAGTGGTATTGTTTTAAATTTATTGGTACAGTGGCGCTTAGCCGCTGAATTGGTTCTTTCCTTGTACCATATTTTCTTTGCCAAACGACGTGACAACCGAATAGGGTAAGGCGCTCAAGCGCCCACGGCTCCATAGAAAGTTCAGCTGCACAAAAATTTCACGTCACATACTTTCTTTCTTTCTTTCTTTCTTTCTTTCTTTCTTTCTTTCTTTCTTTCTTTCTTTCTTTCTTTCTTTCTTTCTTTCTTTCTTTCTTTCTTTCTTTCTTTCTTTCTTTCTTTCTTTCTTTTTAAAGGTTTCCTGGCGCAGTCATCGAAACAACAACATATACGTGCGCCACTTACTATTATTATGTCATATCGCCAAGAGATTGCCGTCTGGAAAAACGATCGCATTATTTGCTATTGAATATTTGATACTATCGAGTTTATATTGCGCAAAGCATACCTAGCACTCCTACTGAGAAAAGAACGCTATTTAAAGCAACTAAAGCAATAAGCGCCAATAAGCGATAGTGAAATTTACACTTTTATAATAAGTCCTCTTACCATAATATTGGTCACAATCACTACACCGCATTTCCTGCTCAAACGCGCTCGCACACGCACAAACACACCAAAAGGAAAGCAAATTAAAGCAACTGAACCAACTATGTTATCGTCAGCTTCAAGACGCCAGGAGGACAGAAATTATGCCTTCTGGTGTCATACATTAGGCAAGATGCTATAGCACTAATATTGCTCCTAATGTTAATTACCTACATCATTAAAACGTGTAGAATAAACTATCCGCGCTCTTAAGCTTTTAATTAAGACATTTTGCCCTTCGCTATGAGCTTTCTTACCTTCAACTTAGCATGAGCGCCTGTACCAGTTGTACAGGAAGAACGCATCTCGTTGCTTTTAACACGAAGCAGCCATGGTAGTTGTGTGAATCTCCACCAGGCCAGCACTAGGTCCAGGCTTCATTTCATACATGCAGGGTGGTCGAAGAGGGGTTCTTATCTGGATTCTGAAGCAGTGAGCGACATGCTATTCGAGATTTTAGGCAGCGTGGCACGTGGAAAGCTTATACTACTATTTCAAGTTTATTCGCCTTTCAATGGAAGTGAAGCGATGAATGCGCGTCAATGGCCACGTCTCCGAACATGCATCTCCGCATTGTATTACGCAATATGATGCGACGTTTATCCGGTTATGTGAGTTAACGACACGGTCTCAAACATTCCATGTTGTACGCATTCTAATCATAACTTTACTGTTTGGGATGAGAACACTTTTTCCTATATTATGGATGAAATTATGCTTTTTGTGTCACCCTACATTGCTATAAATAAATAAATAAATAAATAAATAAATAAATAAATAATAAATAAATAAATAAATAAATAAATAAATAAATAAATAAATAAATAAATAAATAAATAAATAAATAAATAAATAAATAAATAAATAAATAAATAAATAAATAAATAAAGCAATGATGGCTTCAGCGAAAAAGCATTGAATGCTCCTCTGCCTTTAAACAAAGCGGTACTTTTGGTTCCTTCGAAATAGAAGCTTGTCTGCAAGCACTGGGCGTCCCATAAGCTTGGCCAGCGAAAGCAGGAACAAGCAGAGGTTACTGCGCCACGGGCCGCCTGCAAAGCACCAAGCGCTCATGTGAAATGGCGTCGGCGCACGCACGTACGTCCGGGGGGTGTAGATGTTGGCTGACGGTACCATGCATTACATCTCGCGAAATCAATGATGCGACCTTAGACACAAGGCCGCGCACGGGGCGGACGCATGCATCTTAAAGGCGGCACCGAGCCTATTTTCCTCCACCAGTAACAAAAAAAGCGAGCGTTTTACCTCTACTTCGTTGTTCTGTCTCCGAGTGAAACAGCTACAAACATTATTGCGAGTAGAGCGTTCCCCGGTTACATGGCGCGAGAGCACGGCAGACCGTGGTCTCCCTTCTTTATTCGTTCTTTCTTTTTTTTTTCCCAAGTTCTGATCAATGACCGAGGGTGGTGAGGGCTCAGTCACCCCCACTAACCCCGCCTGGGACGTATAGATGAGCGTGGGCGTATGTGCGTGTGTATGTGGCGGGGACTGCGCGCTACACCGAACCTGCATCAATTATTCAAGGAAACAATGTCGTAACAATTACAACGCGAGTGGAGTGCTGAAGGGGGAGTGAAAATTGGCGAGAGGGGGGGGGGGGGGGGGCGAAGAAAGGACTCCCCGTGCTTTTTCTCCTTCACCCTTCGCTTTCCTGCTTCTCACTCGCCACCGAAAGCTCTTAGCCAGCCCGCGGCTACATAGTAGAGGGCGTCGGCGCTCTTTTGTTTCAATCCACGAGGCTGCCGCGTCACGTTCGGCCGGAGACAATTCCCGCGGTACCGCTTGGTGCGCTCAAAAGAAGCGGGACATGTAGGCGGGAAGTGGGGGCTGGAAGAGCGCTTGATGCGAACAGAGAGCGACGAGCAAGCAGGAGAAGAAAGAAGAAGCGAATGAACTGGGAGGAGCTTGTAGCTGTACTCGACACAAAGGCTCCGGCGACGAATTGCTAATTGCAGCGGAAGGAAACTCGTCCTGGATGGAGAGTGGCGAGTCGTCGTGCGAGAGAGGCTGGCAAGTGGGAGCGCCGGGGCCGATTAAAAAAAAAAAGGGACAATGGGGAAAGAGTACGCAAAGTTCTGACTCGGTCCGGCTTTGCGTCGCCTTGCCGCTTGGCGCGCGCGGGTGCTCTACTGCGAAAGGTTTGCCGGCTTGCACGGGAGTCCGTTCGCCCGAGTGAATGTGTATGCCGCGCGAGGGCTGCGAGAGCGGAGGGGCGTCAGTGGCCCGTGGGGCAAGTTGCGAGCTGCAAACGCGTATACGCTCGGTTGGAAGAACAACGAAGTTTAATTACTCGACGTTACGTGGTCCTTCCTGCGCTTGGAGTGACACTATGAAAAATGCCACAGTATTGCTCGGAAGGCGAAACATTGATTGCGATAGCGAATTATTAGACAGCTATAGGAAGTAAAGATATTAGTTTTATCGGCCGTATAAATGTGTACACATTAGTTTACTAACTAAATTAACACGCATGGTGTCACGCGCGCACCGAAAAGCATGAACACATCTCACTTGATGACCGAGGACAGTCGCTGTCAGAACACCGGCGTGAAGAAAATCAGCAGCAGCGGCGAGCGAATTGCCGTTCGTGCTGCCTTTCCCTTCAACGGGAACTAAGCGGCTACAAGACAGTGCACACGAGGCGACCAGCCCTCGGCGTGCCTGGACTCTGTACCCACCACAGATGGCTTTTTCAAGATAGGGCCCGCGCGGCCGCCCTCAGCCACACCATACGCAACCGCCGCCTCACATCTTAATAAATTTTTCTTTTTGGGTAAGTTGGTGCGATTTGGAAAACATGATTTTAGGGCACTAAAAAGACACATGCAAGGGAGAAACACGCAGATACTCAGAGTGCCAACTACCAACTAATTTATTCAAATAGAAGATGGGGCATGGTGCAATTCCTGCACACGCGCAACACAAGAGATATGACGTGCAATGAAGGATTATCTCTCCCGTTACATCTGAGCATGAAACCAACGCATCACAGTAGCGTACAACGTGACTAAGGTATCAGTCACACACGTAGTACCTTTCTTTTTGATGTAGCATGCCTTCAAGAGTTAACAAGCAGGTTTATTACGGCTCCTACCCAGTATATGGCAACGTGCGTAACGTATGGCTCACACGCGCAGGCATTGCAATGCGCGCTAGGAAGCGCACCATCTAATTTGTTTAAGTTGTTTGAATGTTCCCTCAGTCGATAATTCAGGCATTTGCCCGTTTGGCCTACATACGACTTGCCCCATCGGAGGGGAATCTCGTAGACTACTCCAACGGCTCAGCGCACATATCGCTTAGCGTGATTCTTCGTGCACCTTTGTCTCTCAAAGACTTAAAAGACCGAGTCTCCCACTCTCCGCAAGTGATGCGATTAAAGTGCCTTCTGTTACAGGACCTCAATAAAAGTTCATTGTCTGTCTGTCTGTTACGAAAGTAGAATGTTGGCCGAAAGCACAGCGCTTTGCTGTTCAAAGTGACGACTTCTCCGAGCCACGCCCACCCAACACAGTTGACAACCGAACGGGAGCACGAGAAAGAAAGCCGTCCAAGACTTTGGCGTGTGTATGTGTGGGCGTGTGAGTGAGTGAGGAAGAAGGAGCATGGGAGAGAGAGGAGGTTGCTTGGCTCCCAGTACGCCAATGCGGAAATGACACGGGCAGCTCCAAGACACGAGGGCCAACAAATAGAGCGTGATACAATGGACGAGTTCTCGGGACGAAGACCGATGGCGATAAAAAGGGAGAAAGCGTCAGGGTCAGCGCGATAGTGACCGATCGAGCAGTAAGCACGCAGATGGCGCAACGCGGCAATGGAAAAAGAGGTTGCCCGCTCTGGGAGCGAGTCGATAACTTATAACAAAAAGAAGACAACCGAAAACATAAACAAAGGCTGCGGACCCGCGTATAAAACGACACGCCGCAGACGCCATAGACGTCATACGCCACCGGGCACACAGATTGAAGACGGCAGCACGCGGGAGAGATTGCGAGTTCAGAGCACTTGCTCGAACCTGTCTGATTCCTGACTTACTGGGAGATGTTTCCTCACGCATAAGCGGGTTCTCAATCCACTCGGAGGCGAGAGCTATAGAGCGTGCCAAGACGAGACATTTCCATAAGCCGCAGAATGGTGCATTGGCAATGCTGCATCAGTACGTCCTGACAGCAGATGCAGCTTCGCGACACGCATGGGTTCCCGCTCTTCCTTCTGCGACCGTAACTCGTTGTTTTCCTCCGCTTATACGAATTCTTCTTACTTGCTTGCTTGCTTGCCTTCGAGCTTACTCCTGCCATTTCTTTATCTTCTTTTCCACTCTATAAGGACCGCTCTACTTTAAAGAAAAATTATTAATAAATATATTAGCCATGAGAAACAGGACTCCTAATAGATCTGGTGTGGCGCAAGCTTAGGTGAAGGCCTTCTGTTGTGACGAGTTTATTGTCCGCCCTGGTTTTGCACCGCTGTTTAGGCTCGTGTGAGCTAGCTTTGTCGATCGGAGGGCAATGCAACATCCTCTTATTACTTAGGGGCTTTGCATTTGCGCGCAGCAAATTATTGGATGCCCGGAAACCTGAAAAGCACCAAAGTTTATATATTTCCCCCTTTTAGGAGGAGGAAACAACTTTATTAAGAAAATTTGCAGGGCGTTGTAGGCCACCCCCTTTTAGGCTGCCGCTATGCATAGGCACCACCCTTTGATGCCTAGTCCTGAATGCAATGATATATATATATATATATATATATATATATATATATATATATATATATATATATATAAATTATCACGGGTCAGCGCGAACAAGAGACACCAACACATTGAACAAGCCGGCGCGGAACAGCCCGTTGAACAATCACCCGACCAAAGACGTCTTCTTCGTCTTCGCATTCCCGCTGTCCCACTACTTGGAGTCCATAAAAGCTCATATCGTCATCTAAATGTCTTCATAGCACACGCGTCAATTTATACTTTATTTTAAAAAATTCTTTTTCTGACACGGGTGTTGAGGTCTAATTAGGTATGCAGATGTTTTCCATTATGGTTAAAAAATTAGAGGAAACACGGTCAACTTGCATTGAACAAGTGAAGGAAGAACGTTTGTTAGTAATTATAGCTTGGCGGGCAATTAAAAAAAGATTAATTTAGTGCTGCCATTGCATTGCAGGTGAAAAGCGGCCAATTATAATAGAATGTGCATTTAAGCTGGAATGAATTACAAACTGCTAACAAACATGAAGCTCTAAGTATGTCGGAGAGGCTCATGATCGGCCATGACAAGACAGCGCACCAAGTTACAGTGGCTGTTGGTTCACGCAGCTTTCATGTTTTAAGTCTGATGACGTTTTTTTTTTTTTATTCATTTTCCTTGTCTCTTCGTACACACCTTTTGTAGGATGCAAACACACTTTGTTAACGAGTCTTTACCTTGATACGCAGCACACAAGAAGCAACAAACTTTCACCAGCAGATACTGACAAGCAGGACACAGTTTTGAGGTTAATTTTCAGTTTTTAGTGACAGTGCAGTTGCCGATTTTGCACGTTGTGGAAACATGTCTGAATAAATTTGCGTCAAGCAAGTGTCTCTGTGGTGACCTTTCGCCATCAGAAGATTTACAAGATTTTCTTCCGGGGCCAACGAGCGAAACGTTTTCTCCAACAAAGTTATTTGTGAAATTTGATGAGACATTTTTAAAATTGAATAACGAGCCCAAATTCGTAAACTTTACAGAAAATTCGGGAGAGTTTGCTGGCATGGTGGCAACAATACGTGATGATCCTAAAGCCTCGCGATCACGACCACCTGTATTTTCTTTTTCTTTTTTTTTTTTTGCTTCTCCATTACTCGTGATACTCATATGTAACACGCAAAACATCAGATCTGTAATACACAGGAAACAAACGGAGATACCGGCTGGGGGGGGGGGGGGGGGCATTTTGAACTAATGGCGAAAAGCGCTACGCCCACTCATAGCCATCCCATGAGACGATTACAGTTATAAGGCTGGCAATAATTTTCAGCCCCACTCCTAAACGGGACACATCCGGGCCTCCGCGCGTGATTAAATCGGACCGAACTCCAGCAGATATGTGGGGAGAGCACAACAATTTCGACGCGGAGCGCAATTATTTGAGAGTGGAGCTGAAAACAATTGGCACCCGCTAGCGAATGCTGGTTTTACCAGCACTGCGTGAAACGCAGCACATACGTAGACGTTTTTAAACATTTTGTGCTTTCTCGGCAACTTCTGGATGAAGCAAAAAGATCAAAATAGTGGGTTTCTCGCAAAGCAGAGAAAAACAACAGTTAGGGGTAACTATGAAAGCGAGTCTCACGGTTGTAAAAGAATGCTCTCGAGTTGCAGGGGTGCCGTGGGCAGAAAAGCTCCGCGGCAGTCATGGCAGAAAGCGAGTCATAAATACCGAAATAAGTGACCCTTGCAAAGTAAACGAAAGCCAAGAGAAACAAAAATCGAATACAAAAGCTGAGTAGAGGCTTGAGTGTCGATCGTGCTGTCGTCGAAAGCGCACTCTCGTGCGCCTGTTGTCCCTAGTTTTTGCTCGTTTGGCAGGAGTTTCCACCCCTTTTTAATTTCAACTCGCCCGTCGGGAGCGCAGCGCATTCCGAACAGACAGGCGGCGATTCGTCTCCGGCATTCAGCCAGCGCGCCGCTGTTCAGGTTGGGACAAAGAAAACAGCACGCACGCCCGGCAAGCGCCAATCAAGGCCCAGGAATGCGTCCAATTTCGCTGGTATGCCCATTTTGGCGCCGCTCCTCCTTTCCCCCACCAACGGTCGCACTGCACGCTATAGCCTACAGTAGAAGTCGGCAAGGCTCGGGTCCCTGCTGAGACCCTCTGCAGCATTGATCAGCCGCGAGCTGCAGGGCTCCTATTGCGAGATGCGCCAGCGGCATACGGACGGCAGCGCACGATGCGACTCTGTGCCCCCCTGCGCACTAACACGAGTCGCCTGTGCAAACCAGGAACGAGGATGGCCCGTGTTTAAACGCCGGAATAAATGGCGATTCACCCTGACACTTAAGGGTTGTCTTTTTCTCTGCTTCGTTCTTCTCATACATCAACATCAACATCGGTGCTTGCTCCCCTCTTTTTCTGCTATTGTGGCGTTAGCAATTATATGGACGCTCCAAGCGAATTTTTTGCCGGCGCCGTTGGTGTCGTATATATTTAGGTGTATGTATGCTATGTGACACACCTCGCTATATGACGTGTGTTATATGCGGGTTATACTGCCACACCATTTCGTTACTATAGTTGCTCATACCAGGTCTTACATTAACGACAAAATTATTCCTCAGAATTTTGAGAATGGCAGCGCACAAACAAATATCATGAAACAAACACTGACAGCGCATGCCTTTTATCTTTAATCTTCTCATACATAATATTAAAGGTGTGATACAATAACAAAGCTAAAACCTGAAGAGGATGTAATTTTATTGGCGCGGCTGTGCACGACCTCCGGAATCAGCCCAGGAAAGACGTTTGAAACGTACCCGATACGAAAAAGTGGTAATAAAGTCGCTAATAAAGACATTGGCTTTAATTAATGAACATGAATGAAATCGTCCGATGGCAGAGTTCAAACAGAGCACCCCTAGCACTACAACTCGTTTTTACTTATTCAGCTTATGTTTACTTCAATTCATACTGCCACTACAGCTACGAGAAAGAGAGAGAGAAAGCAACGATAAAAAGGTAGGGAGGTCAACCAGACGAGCGTCCGGTTTGCTACCCTACACTGGGGAAGAGAAAGTGGGATAGAAAGAGGAAAGTGAGAGAGAATGAGCCCTGTGTGTGCACGCAGCAAAGCGCCTTCAAATCAGTCAAGTCCAAGCAAGTGCCTTGTCGATGCATTGGGCTGCCGTCATTCTACCACTCTTGCACTTCGTGTGTTCTTCTAACATGTTGCTATCGCATTTATTGTTTCGCCCTTATGGCGAGTTTGTGATTTTTTGTTTTTCAAACTGCGTGGACCGTTCAACAGCGTTAACGTCTATTTTAGCCCAATGAGTCGGAAAGATTTTGCTGGCCAGGGCTATCTGTATAAAAAGTGACGTTCCTGACGTTACAGCAAACCGAGAGCTAACGAAGCCACGGCTACTGGCTGAAAAATTACAAGTCCCCTAGTTGCTAAACATATAGGCTGCTTATAGTTATTTATATTAAAAACAGCCTTTCATATATATTGTTACCTGTAAAGGAAATCAGCTGCACTGAGATGGACATTTGAAGAGTAATGTCCGCTGTAACACGTTTTAGAAGACAGTTGTCTTTCTTTTGTCTATTCTTGCTCCTGTATCTTACTGTTTCGTTTTGTTTTAATATCCAACACCTGTAAAACTAACCTGAGTGCGATTTTGAGCATTCAAGCCCAAGCCCTTGAAATACGTCTTGGCTTACCACGCAATGCGCCAGCGGCTGAAACCAGTGCCATTGCGCAGGATTACCCAATCAAGACGCACATTACTGTTGAGACAATGCGTACGCAACTCAGACACTATGCTAGGACCCCTTCCCACCACCTGGCGAGCCTCACTGCTGAAAGGCCCCGCTCGACATTTAGCGCTACTCTCAGTGCACATCGTGCATTGTTTACTTCAGGCTACACCCCTGCGGCCAAGCCAGTATTTCCTCCGTGGCGTTTGAGCCGTCCACAAGTACATATAACGATTCCAGGACTACAGAAGAAGAGAGATCTACCGGCCTCTGCTCTAAAACAACTGATCTTACTCCTCTTGTATGAAAAGTACAGCAACCACGTGCACATCTCTATACCGATGGATCGACTACGTCGTCCAGTTCTGGTGGTGCGGTGGTTATACCATCACGAGGAATAACACTGCGGTTCCAGACATCGCATGTCACTACCTCTATGGCAACAGAACTAACGACTCAGCGTCGTGCAATGGAATTCATTGATTCTGAAAGACCTAGAAAATGGGTTGTGTTTTCTGACTCAAAACCGGCATTACAGTGCACGCAGTCAGTTCTCCGACGCGGATGTCATGAACATCTGACATACGAAATCGTGAAACTTCACCATCACGTCCAACAAAAAGGCCACGAGGTTGTCTTTCAATGGGTACCTGGTCATTGTGGAATCAGTGGCAATGATTCCGCAGATAATGCTGTTCGCACACCACATCGAGAAGAGCACAGCGTTCCTATTCCGCTTTCGAAAACAGACATCGCAAGGCAGCTCCTACACCTGGCACGCAGTCTTCGCTGACCGAGTGGAACTCGCTAAACTTAAGACTTACACGAATACATCGATTAAACCAGTTACTGCAACTCTGTCCTCCAACTCCGACTTCCTCGACGTGAAGCTTCGCTTCTCTGTAGCTTTTGGTTAGGACTTGCCTTCACAAAGGCATACTCTACGTTAATTGGAGTGACCGACAATGCAGCATGCGAAGTCTGGGGCACCAAAGAAGCTATTGACCACTTGCTGTGCCACTGTTCACGATATGCCTCAGAAAGACAAAAGCTTGCTAACGCGCTACAAAAACTTGACAATCGGCCGCTTTCCGTGCAGGTGTTGCTGGAACACCTCGTCGGCCCACAAAGCGGTTAAGGCACTTTTGTGCTTCTTGAGGACGACGGGCTTACGTGAACGTCTTTGACTAATAGCGCAATAACCACACGCGTCAGCGAGCTCACCGTTAATTTCCTTCTTTCCTTCTCTCCTCTCTCTCCCTGTCATCTTTGTGTTCCGCTTTCCCATTCCCCCGGTGTAGGGTAGCCAACCGTACGTTATTCTGGTTAACCTCCCTGCTTTCTGCTTTTCTCTTTTCTCTTCTTCCTCCCTTGTTTCTCTCGTCGCATCAAAGAACCGCAGCTGCGAACAGCGTAGCGCGAAATAATCTCCAAGAATTCCTATAGGCAGCACCTCACCGTGGCCGATATCTAAGTCACTCTAAAAAGAAAACGGCCGTGATTTATGCGTTCTCGACACAACATCAGGCACTCTCGCTCGCCTTTTCGCGCTAAGAAACGCGTCTCAAAGCAAACAAAAAATTACAAGAAGAACCTCTAAGAAACAAGGTGCGTGTTTGAAAGCGAGCAGGTTTGCGCATTAGTCTTACACGAAACACCAGAAGCACACCGCGAAAAATAACCTCACTACTCGGTTCGGCGCCGTTTACGCGCCGAAAGCGATAGGCGTTAGAGCACACAGAAAAGAAGCGTAGCGAGACTCATAACTCAACCCTTGGCGAAAAACGAGCGGAATAAAAGCGAACAGCCGCGGCGAGAAGCGAATAACGGCGTACAACGGGAGCGTGCGAGATGCGGGTCATGGCAAACATGCGCGCTACGTTGACTCTGAAACGCGCGCGTGCAGGCGGGTTTGCAACGCGAAAATTTGTAAGTGTGAAGAATTCGAGAGCGGGAAACACGGGACTGATCTTCGGGGCAGGTTTTATTTCACGCGGCGTTGTTTTGTTTTTTTTTTTTCAAAACTGCGCATGTAAGCCTCGAATGGGGGCTAAGGCAAGCTGCTGCGGCCTCGGCAAATACTGGGCGTTCGCATGCACGAATCGCCTGTCCAGCTCGCGGGCCGGCCAAATATTTTCCGTCTCCTGAACAGTTTACGCTTATGCGTGTAGTAGGGGTTCGCTGTTCTGCCATCCAAAGGATGCTAGGTGCGATAACGTATCGATTGGCATGCAGGCGCCGGGACGTCTCGTCGGATCGCCCCGTCACGCCCGAAAGGCGTGCCAGGGAGGAGAGGAAACAAGAATAACGGAGGCGTAAGCAGAGCAAACCGGGCGTTATGGGCGGCTTGAGGCGAGGCAATGCGATAGGAGCGTGCGTAGGGCGTCTGTTGTCGAACGCTGCATACGAGAAAACATAAGGGGGGGGCATTTGCAATGAAGCAGCAGCAGGAGTGTATATATATATATATATATATATATATATATATATATATATATATATATATATCACAAATCAGTAAGACAAGTGTGCTGGCATGATGTCTGAGATTATTGTATGGCGCATTTTAATATTGCACTTTCTTCTCTCACTCTACCTTTCTTCGTTCAACTGCAGCACGCACACGCAGGTGCAATGCCGGTTCTTTGTAAATACCATGGATAATCGCGTATAGATAGTTTTCAAGTGACGTCACGGGCGCAGCTTCTCGTAGCTCTAGTACCCAAACAACATAGCCCCACGATGACGTATACTATAGCTGTACCTTATCATCAAACGTACGTCATTTTGCCTTTCTTTTTTTTACAGCGATCTTTTTCGCAGAATTATCGCTGTTATCCATTTGTCACTCGGTGTAAAACACGCTGTTCATGGTATTCTGCTTTCACGTTTCTTGTTTACCCTGCTTCTCGACGTGCTAGCACACTAAAATGACGGCCACGATTACGTCAATGGAAACTATTTGTATTCAACGCTTGTCTCGCTTTATTATTGCAACAGGACATTCCAGGTACAGTGTACTCGGAATATTTGGGGAGAGTCGCCGAAGCGGTGGCCTCCGCATTAGGCGTTTTTGGTAAGCAGCCTCAGCGTTCCGCTGCGGTGGCGAAACCTGGCCTCCGTGAACCATTGAGGTCCGAGATATCCGGGCAAAGTAAACATGCCCGCAACAGAGATCGAGTAAAAGGTGGTTGGAGGGTTGGTGGCAGAAAAGTAGGGAGATCACGAACAACGGAGGCGTGAAAAAAAGACAACGTGCCCAATAATGGTTCAGAAAGTTTGATGCTGGGAATTTCTTGTATACAAAAAAAAAAAGATAGGTAGAACATTTGGCAAGATAAGAAAAAGCGCTTGATGGTGCAACCTATTGCCCCGTTACACGGGGGACTCTTCTAGAATCCATCCATCCGAGGGCTGCCAGCGCTCGGTTAGCGCGCGGGAAGCGGCGGGCCTTTGCTAGATGCTGTAAAGTTTCGCTTTTATTTGGTACGCAAGCCCCTTGGAGGCTATTCATTTTTAATTGTGCCGCACTACATGGTACTTACACATTTTTTTACACACTGTGTTAGTGTCCTGTCTGCAAGATAGTGCAAGAACGATGTGCCAAACGCCAGCGTGCGTGGCCTTGACCGATGCTAGAGTACGGTAACGAATATGTACAAACTGACCACGCAGGGAAGCGTACAAAAAAGAGTCAAGTTTACAAAAAAATAACGAAAAGAACATGATTTGCATGGGCAAGCCTGCGAAAAATTTATGCGTGGAAGATGAGCAACGAAAAAACAAATATTCGCACAGTCTTTACAACTGCAATAATGCGCACTGACGGCTCCACGCACTGCCATTAGATTTCCGGTCACGGTTTTCAGTGGTTTGTTGGTATGGACGGCGAGCAGGATTTTATACGAAACTTGCTGGCTCCGGCTAGTAGCTTACCAAGCAAACAAGACAGAAGTCGTTTATAAGAGAAATACGAGAGACAGTTTGCTTAAGAAACATCCAACATCGAAGCCTAAACAGCGCGAAGGACGGGACACAAACGACAGTGTGCTGACCAACTATAACGTTTATTGTGTGCTCCACACGGAATATATATACACAAGGGGAAGGAAATCCCCGTAATTATTAAAAGTGAATTCATATCAGTTGTCACGCACATATGTCTGTCCACTTCGCAGACCATTTTCAAGATACGGTCCGCGCGGCTGTGCCAGAGTGCGTTTGGTCGGTCCGTGCCGCCACTGGAGTCCTTCGATCGTGGTTCATAATGGTTCGAAACGGATCGACAAGACGTTAACGAGTGATAACGGCTTATGATGATCGGAACGTCATCAGCGCATCTGGCGCCGCCACCTGCAGTACTTTGCTTGCGTTATCAATGCACCTTCACCACCTGTCCGCACCAGTTCGTGTCGCCGCAGCGATGTTGTTTGTACTGGCCGGATCAAGTGTCATAACACTGGTAATGACACCAGGCTCTCCTTCCACTCTCGCTATGTTTCTCGCTTCTTGCTGAAAACGCCAGTAGAGTTTAAACACCGTAGCAATAGATCAGTTGCTATTGTGTTGCACTGCTCGTGGGTTAAAGCCCAGCCGCGGCGGCAGCATTTCGATGTATGACATAGTTTTTTGTCTGTAGGTTTGTCGTCCAGGAAGAGCTTAATCTGAAGTGGGGGTACATTCTCCTCGAGCGAAAGAAAATGCCATCAGAAGCGTTCCCCAAAAGTGTAGTTGTGAGAGCCAACGAGAAGGGCTACATGACGGATGACATGGTGGTCGAATGGTACCGCCTGGTGTGGCTCCTGAGGCCAGGGGACTTATATTTCAGTCGACTCACGATCGTGTAAAGACGGTATGTTTGGGCAGCTTTGCGGCATTAGATTCTGCATCAAATACGATTTTGCGCTTGAATTCAGGCTATATGTAGCTACGTTCGACAAGCCGCCACCATTATACAGATTTAGCACTATCATACGCTAGCAGTGCGCACGTACCGATAAAGATAACGATGACGAGCCGAGTGATTGAGCCGAGTGGGCGAGGCAACCACAAGCCGGCGTCCTACAAGTTATAGCTCAAGCACATCACTCCAGCCTACATGCCGTTACGATTAGGAAATTTAGATCTTGGTATTCCAAGTAAGTGGCGATTGCCTTGCTTTGAAGTTGACTGCATCATGCACATTCTCACGCTATTAAACTTGGTATGCTCAGTGAGAATTCTGGTCGATTTCGTTTCAGATTCAATGTAAGGTTCATCAGCCCTCGCTAAACGTTTAGGGGTCACCAAGTGTCACATAGAGCCTTGTGGCATCAACGCAAAGCAAAGGAAAGCGAAGAAAATTACTCACCTCCGCTCAAGCCTGGACACCGTAACGGATTGGCATGGAAACCAAAGCGCATGGGTGATTTCCTTTTGTGTCGCTCGTATTTTCCTTATCCACTGACACAACAAAAGTAGTCATTTAATCCTGAAGAAGTACTTCCTAATGCATAAGTTTTCTTAAAGAAGCGGTGCATTAGTTTTCTTAAAGACAGTAAATTTAGTGTGGTTGATCATGCCGCTTTTCCCAGGGCGCGTAGCTTGAATATATACAAGGTAACAACATTGTACTCGACACATGTCGTATAATATTGTGTCATACAAGACGGGACACGAAAGGCGAACCTCCGATCCACCCTTGAAAATTTTGTCTGCTCTTGTGCGTCAAACTGAGGGCACTTAAAGGGCAACTCCGGCGATTTTTCGGTGTCAACGGATGTCGATGAAATTCGCTGGGTCTGTTCCTCTGAATACCTCCGTCATGCCCTAAAAAAATCAGGCTTGAGAGTTGCACAGATTTTTTACAAATGAATTTAATTTAATGCCTCGAGCACCCTACCTTACCTCCTCCTCAGTTATAGGCCACATTGTGCATGACGTCAGGAATGGTCCACGCAGAGCATGCCGGGATCATGCAGACGACAGCGACGAGAGCGTGCAGGAGTCGACGATCGTGAGCTAGTGCTTGGTGTGAGATGTTGCTGTCGCGAGAAGTTGCATTCCCTGTGGACGGGCAAGTGATGCGGGGTGGCAAGTGGTGTTGCGTTGTTGGCTGCACGAACTTCAGCCCTCGCCATCCGCAAACACAGTTTCAGCCGATGCCGATCGCGTTCAGCCGAGGTTAAGCCTATCACAGTGGCCGAGTTCGTGAGTCTGCTGCTGGCGGACCAGATCCACTGATATGAAGCTAATTAAGCTATTAGGATGAGGAAAGCTGCTTCTGTAGTTCAGTTTTGACCATACGGATTTGAAATAAACCATTCCTCATTTCGTACAGTGCACACGCAAAAAGCTACAAGCGACAACACGACGCGCAATGAAACATCCGTATACGTTGCCGTTCTCGAATGCCGCCAGTCGCATTCGCCGGGACTTCCCTAAATGAAATGTGACTACGCAAATCCCTGGGTGTATTATTACCTATTGTTATGCTGACTCATTATTTAGCTTACGAGGTGCACTGTTTGCCTCGTATCTCAAATGGGCAGCAAGCGGAGGCCCCTTCGATACAGCATGCGTAAACAACCGTCTCGTTCAGCTGCCAACGATGTCATACTTCGTGACGTCGGCGTTTCCGCGAGAAAACTATACATTCCCTAAATGAACGATCATACGCTCAATGTCCTAATCTATGTCTACTTTACGGAACACTAATTGTGCGCATGAAGAGAATACGAAGAATGGTAAGCCGGCTGCACAACGCTTCCCTACTACGGTCTCCCGCTCGCTGTTTCCGAAGGTGTGTGGTCGCACGTATCAGCGCGACACAGAGTGATGTACCGGTGCTTACACGCACAAAATCTACGTGTTTTGATATGTTCTGACATTAATTGATTGCGCCGATGAGCGGCTATCTCAAGCGAACGACGTACGAGTGGCCGGTGTACCTGCCGATGTAAACAAATGCACCGGTCGGTGCTTTGGACTGTCAGCGGCGTTCTTGTGGGATTTATTGCGGGAAGTCGTGCTTCACATCTTACAGTGAGCATGCGAAGCGGTTTCCTGAGAGGGGTAAAACACCTTAAATAGCAAGCAGCACGTATATCAGTGGTTAGGGCTATCCCTTGGTCTTCATGTCGCAGCGCGATATGTTGCGCATGGGTGCAGGCTCTAGTGGTGGAGGACGGCGATTCGTGGCTATTGAATTCGTCTGAATCATAACTGTCACTGTTTGACAGATCCGAATAGGTGGTGCAGCTTGCAATGTAGCCCGAAGGTCCCCGAAAGTCCGGCGCGGTCACGAATAAGCTGAGCGTCTGCTCTTCGCCGGTTTCGTCGCCCCGCGGGCGAGACCGGCATGCGTTGCGCGCCTTCCCCGCCGGGGATCCATTCGTGACGTCACACGCAAAGGTTCGCTCGGCTGCTTGCTCAGGTTTCGGTTTCGTTTTCGCACTTTTTTGCTTATTTAAAATTATATTCGAATTTGCGGAACAATTCTCCTATCAGGTGCGTCACAGGAGGGCCTCGGGAAGCTAAATATTTTATTAGCTCGACATGGTCAAAAAATCGCCGGAGTTGCCCTTTAAGCGCGTGCAACTTCGTGTCAAAGTCAACGTGGAAGCGTGGCTGGCTCCGGTGAGTGATCCGCCCATTTCGTAAGCTGAAGGCAAACACGCGTGTCTGTTAACGCCAGCCCTTGGCACTAGAGGTCTTGCGTCAGCAACGCCTGGCTTGTTCGTTAGTCATGTGTAGTGTCGAGTGCGAGGCTATACACAAAGAAATAAAAAGCAAGAACAGCAAAGCCCGTTCTCCTCCTTCCTTGCCACTTCGCGAAGCTGCTGGCAAGCCAAGTAAGCAGGCGGGCAAGCTGCCGCCTTTCGCGGTTAATTACCGTCGGGTTCAGTGAACACTCCTATGGCCGGCTTGGTGACGGTACCGAACAAAAAAGTAGTAATAATAACTGATGCCGTCGTCGACGTCGTCTCACGAGATGTCAAAGAAGCTGCCTCAGCTGTTTATGAATATTCAATCCAGGATGCGTGGAGGCGCTCCGGCGGTGGCGACAACCACGACGGCACCGCCAAAGCCCCTGCTGCGTATAACGACCGTGATGAAGCACGATGAGCTCCAGTCCTTGATGCACAGGCTGATACGGGCCTCCCGATGATCCCGCTATCCCAGACTAGAGAGCCCCGTCGGTTGTGCGTTGTCCCGCCTGTTCGGTGCACAATGGTTAGAAAGCACAAGCGCAGTTTCCCAACTGAAGGATGTGGGTGCGTCCTGACAATTCGTATCTGTGTATATTATTCGTATAGACCCATGTAATCCAGAGAAACCTATTGCCTCATCAGCAGAAGACGTGTACACAAGATTGCTTGATCGAGGATTCGGAAAAAGTAATGGGCACTGCTCACATTGCAGGGCAAGATTTTTTTTAGGGGAGACGCACATCGTTTGAAATGTATTAGCTCATCTGTATTCGACACACTGCCTTTTCCCTGCCAGACAAAAATGTAATGCGTGCTTAACGGCGTCTTGCTATATTTGGAACCCGTATCAATGCATCGCCAGGAGCGACAATTTTTCTCTAAAGCTGTGGAGTTGAAGATAGCAAGGAAGTGCTGAAGTTCGCTTTTAATCACCTCTTCATTTGCACAGAAAACACGCCTATAAACGCTTTGTAGCATAGCATTCGGGCCATCGTTTGCCCTTCTTGCACCATTTGGGAGTTACTGCTTAAAAAATGGTATGAAAACTAACTTCCTGCAATCTATCCTATAAAGCGTGTGTCACTCAGACTCACTTCTTGAGGACGCAAATATACCGCATACATTGCAGAAGTATACACTGTTGGGTTAGCGATGAGCTTATAAATGAGGATGGTTACAGCACTATTCAATGAATAATGACATCGCGCTTTTAGGAACACCGAAAAAAGCATGGCAAACTGGCCATCACCATTCAGCTAATGCGACGCTGTACAGAACTGAAGGAACAGAGGCGAGTCTGCGAAGCCCGATGAGAGCGATACGAGGTCGGTCCGGGCTGAGTGATTCATTACGATAGCGCGCGTGACCGCCGGCGTGGAAGCGACGGGCTGTTCCTCACAGGATTAGCCTTGCGGCGAAATGAAACGGGCCGCTCGGCACGGTGCACCGTTCCATGCTTGCCCTGGTCTGTGGCCGGTCGCGTGCCCCGTTGTATTAGGTTCATCATGTAATCCACGACTCCGCCTCAGTGTCACCCGTTTCGCTTTACTGCAATGATGGGACAGATTCCATTTACTTTTATTGGTATAGGATGTCACAGAGTGCTGAGCTTTGCTGTAAAGCAAGACTGGTTATCTGTTACTCTCCACAAAAAAGTAAAAATACATTTTGAACCAAGACATGGTCAACTAATCTCACGATGCAAGGTTTCTGGTATTACCATTGGAATACCAGCGAAACGTAAAGTGGGCGATGTCACAAGAACACGTGAAGACAAAGACATGGTGCCATGCCTATGTATCACTGTGTTCGATGCATTATTTTTGTATCCCCGTTTGGTTTCCGGCTATAAATGTTCCGACGTGACGCGTGCACAGAAGAGATATTCTCCCAGATTTTACCGCACGAGAGGTTTATTCAATATAGTTAAATGTATACTACAAGCAGCACTGGCACTTGTCGTGTACATTCCATATGTAATTTCATCCTCATCTATTTGGCGCCGTTGCACCAACTAGCCGGAGTTACACCACAATTGTAAAACGTCTGAAAACGCAGTCATGGAACGTAAGAACAGTTCCGACTCTTTCGGCTCTCGTTTGTCTCACAAGAGCTCTCGCTTTGAGATTATCAGTACTCCTTGACGTTCACAAACACACGAACGCGTCTAAGCGTGTCTGCAAATTCATTGCGACTCCTAAATTGTACCCTTCGTAGTGGGCCCAGATCACGCAGTGGCTAGGTATACCTGTAAGCTTCCGTTTCGATTTCCCATTCCTAAGTCGCAGGCTGGCACCTGGTTCAGCGGTGTTTCACCTCAACCCACCGTGGATTGGTCGAAAGAAAACGCTGCCTCGGCGGTAAACATCTCAACGGACCGAGTGAGGTAGCATCGGAAAAAGTGGCGTCAGGCGGAGCGCCTTCTAAATAGCTAGGAATGCTGTGGTTGTGCTAGTCACGCAGACTGGGACTATCGCCAATCACTTGCACAGTTCGTAGCAATTACTTAGCGCATGTAGCGCTCACTGCAGCCTCAGCTCCTGCGCTCGCCTCATCGGGTTCAGAAATCAAACATCTCTATGCGTTTATGAACGTACAAAGCTACGGCCACCTCCGTCAACGCTAAAAGGCGTCTGTAGTGCCAGACGTGTACACGTTATAGAAGAAATAAAACTACTGACTACAATTACAAAAACTTATTTCAAAGATGTAAAACTGATTACAGTTACAGTTACTGCCACACGAAAGTAATATAGAAATTACTAAAAAGTATTCGCTTACTGTACCGTTTCTTTCCTCGCCAATTTAATAACATTGCAGAAATCGAGTAAATAGAACGGAACTGGCTTAAGATGGCCGTCTTCGTGTTTCTTTTTGCCTCCTGGGGAGCCTTCATCATGGGCTCGAATCGCAGCGCTTTGCATTCCAGCTGAGGGAACCATGATGTATGGTTAAATCGCAATTGACCTCCTCAGATTACATGTGTGTCCATAGCTCAAATACTAGCGGAAAGACTAGTGCACTGAGAATACAGATTCACCACAGCATGCTGTGCCTTGAAGATGTTTTCCTTTTTCTTCTTTTTTTAATTTCACGTCAAGTCCCGCTGTTCTGGAGCTGGATAGCATTTATTTTGACAGAGGCTTGGTGAAGTATGTGGTTAAAGAGACCCAGAAACTTCATCTTGCTCTTTTCGTGCGTTTTGGCTATTCCCAATTCTCCGTCGATTCGGTTCTGCCTTTATGCCTTGTGTCGAGTCATTCAACGTGAAAGCCAACTAGGTCATTTAGCTTGAACAGAGAGGACATGCCATTCCCAAACTCGATGGCGAGAGAAGAAAACCAGCACGATTCCGCTTGACTGCCAGAGCATTAGAAGTGTCCTGGTGCCGCAGTGAGACCAACACTGCACGGGCCAATGCGCTCGCGATAAATGCAGAAGCAAAGATTCGGAGAGCAAGAATCGACTACTTCCACACAAGCTTTTTGAGGCGGCTTTGAAATTATCTGAAGAAACTATAATATGAAGTTCTCCCTGCTTTAGCACTCTCATCTTGCAGTCCATTTCGAACAACCTTTGGGATTTCGGAAACCTTCTGGGCACTATATTTTTTTATTGTCTTTACGGTAAGCCTGTTATTTTTTTGAGCTTACGCTCAAAAAAATTAACAGATTAAATTGTGACAGAACTCACGTATATTTTTAAGTATTTGCAAAAGAAACAAAAAAAGAAAGAAAGAAAAATCAACAGAAAAATAAGGTCATGATGTAAAACTTAGGCCAAAGAAGACGCTCGTATGATATCATCCTCAAATGCGGACCGTAACTAAATGAGATAATGATATTTCAAGCATCATTTTTAACAGCGCTCGCTTTAATAAAACCTCCTATTAGTAATGCTAGTGACGGTTAGAATTTCCATATCTGCATTACTGTCATTCTTTAGTATGAGTGACCTAGATATCACCTTTAATAGAAAACACATTGAGTGGTAATTTAAGTTGTCATCTTGAACATTATTTCTCAGCCATGGAAAAAAGCTGCCCATTCTTTATCATGGCTTTCCTTAATCACGTTTACCTTCTTTTTCCCGAGGCATCTAATGTATGTGTTCTTTAGAAATGAGTGTATGAGTATTTCATACGGCAGGAATGTCCGATATACAAATATTATGCAACAATCATTCAACTGCCTGCTAGCGGAGTTTGAAGCTTGCTTTTGTAAAACCACAATTCTAAGTAAGTTGTATTGTTCCTGCTAAAGTAAGCCTTTTGATGAAGCTGCGAAGAAAATGTATGCATTTCTGGTATGTTCATATTTACACGGGCTAGTACAATATTTGCTTCCTGAAGCCTACGGACTACACACTCTTAAAAAAAGGTAGTAGTAGTTACTACCTAGTGTCCCACCATTTGTTACCTCGTATAACTGCAGTTCGCAACGACAAAGTTAGTAACAATACTGAATTAACAACGTAGTCGCTGTTACTAATGAGTCTCAGCTACTAAATCCGATCGTAGTTGGTGCAACCGAATTCAATGTTCCTATTCTACTATAACACATAAATTGGTCCCACTCTGGAATACGCCACAGCTCGTCTGATATATGCAGCAGACTCAAGCAGAGGCGAGAATATTTATGTCAGGTGGTGCTAACTGAGTCTGGAATTGGAAGCTCAGACCCATTAGGTAACAACGGCTACATTGTTTAGTCAGTATTGTTACTAACTCCATCGTTACCAACTGAAGTTATACCAAGGTAGCAGATGGGTGACATTAGGTAGTAACTACTACAACGTTTTTTGTAAGAGTGTATACCCAAATTACATACGATAGTCATGCAAGCCGCATCCAATTTTGCGCACTGTTTCTCTACTCATCTGTTTCCCTTCGCTTTCCTTACATCACATTTTCCCTATAACACTAGTGAAGAGTCGAAGACCGGACTTCTCGTTGCCTTTCGTGAAACCAGAACCCGGCCACGCAATGCAAATATGTCAATGCCAAGCGGTAAGCACGGAATCGCAATGTCACAACCAACTTACTTTCTAAAAGAAGAGTTGGCTACGTTTTAAGTGGGGTCACACCGGTGAAGGAGAGGAAGGAAAGACAGGGAGGTCAAATAGACGCCCGCTGTTACGCCTACATGGAAGCGCTATAGTGGGCGAAATATTCCTAGTCTGCTGCTTTCTATATCATGTGTATATGATTATAAGAGACATCTTTTTCGCGGCGTTTTAGATAGACTAGTCCTACACCTAGTGCATCACCGTAAATTGCGTTTGCAGTATTAAAGCGACAGCTTTAAGGGCCCCGTTGCGCAGCGAGCATGGTGTCGGTGGCGTTGAGCGTGAGTTGACCGTGAGCGAAACGTGTCTACCAATCACAGCGCGATGCCCGCCACTTTTCTACCAATCACAGAGCGCCGTGCGCCGCGTGCTTTCTACCAATCATAGCGCGACAGCGGCGGCGCCCGCCATGCGGGGGAAAGAAAAAAAAAGAACCAGAAAGCTTGCATTCGTGCATAGTGTTCGCCGCAAGCGCTTCTCGGTAAAGATTACGGTTGCATAAGCTGCATTTGCCGGGAAGCGTGAGAGGCAATCAGGAACCCTTTAATGCTATCGCATGCGTTAGACTGTTAAAAGCGAAGCTTAAGCGTCTCGGAAGCTTTTTATTTATTTATTTTATCGGACAGTGTCATTGCACATTAGACTCATATACCTCAAAAAACATAAAGTCGTCTTCGCTGAAGTGACATCTTCTAGACCTTAAGTTCAGTCGCTCATTATTCAAACTTGCTTTTGTTTCAACATTATTAGTGATCTTCGAAGATGAGGCGTCGTACACAGATATACCATGTCTTCCCATAACTTAATAAATGCGCCAACTTTGAAAGATACGCCGGGAAACTACGGAACGGGAAGACCGTCAGAGGAGCTTTTCCGAACGCTCGCTCATTAACTTGAAAGAGCCATCGGCCAATCTTACTGATCGCAAATCTTTTGTTTGATAAGCATAATTATTTTTCCCAGGAAAAAAAAGATGAACGCCGCGCTAAGTAGCTTTGGCGTATTTTGAAATATTTCCTACCGCTAGCTTTTGCTCTCTCTCTTTTAAACAGACCAGCTGAAGTTGGCAATGTGGCTTTCCCTCTGGCAAGCTGTGGCCAAGATCTGCGTCCTACTAATCCGGATTTGGGTACCAGATGCTGGCTTCGCGTTTCCTCGGGCTTTTAAATCGGGCCGCAGCTAAATATCAGAACTTTCCGCTGCATAAGCTTTAATAGTATTGTTCTTAAACCCCCTCCACATGCGTCGAATACACAAGGCGCTTTTAAACATCTCTGTATGAATTTATTAAATATCACCTGCCGCAGACTTTGTAATTCTGCCACGTAAGCTAGGTTATCAGAATTATCACTAACTAGATCGTTAATATTTCTTGCGGCAAGAGGTGCATTGTTCACTTAGATATTGACATAGGTTGTGCAAGTAAAATTTATTGAAGTACTGTACGTCAGCTGTTTCACTTTCGGAAGCAAAGCTCGAGAAGGGTGAAGTTACGTCCATTTATTACAAATCCTTGGAGTATAGGGTCCGAGTCGAGAGGATTGTCCCCAAACCATGATTTACAAGAGAAAATGCGTTGTCACAAATCAGTCGGCTGTTTTGTGAAAATATGAAGCGGGACGCCAAGCTTCTTGTCGCATGATTTGGGGACCGATATCTCGGAGGTTGATTGTAGGAGTCATGAGGGAGGTAGTGGCCGAATACTGCACCAGGGAGGCCAATTGCTGTTCTGGTGAGGGAGTGACTTTGTTGAAGCTTAGTTGGCCTTCCTAATTTGGTTTCACCTGGACTAGTATGGCCCCACTAACACTCGGCAGTTTTTTTTTTTTTTGTCTGTGTTAGGCGCCACTCCATGCCTGAAAATGTAGTGGAGTGGAGGAGGATTCGAACTTGCGACCTTCAGGTGGCGCATGTTGGAATCAGCTAGCGCAAGACTGGGGTAATTGGAGATCGCAGGGAGAGGCCTTCGTCCTGCTGTGGACGTAAATATAGGCTGATGATGATGATGAATCTCGGAAGTATTGCTTCTTCCAAGGATCCGATTTAACGTACATGCCATAGGCATTGATCGGCTTGAGTTCTATAACTGCAGCATGCTCCCTAAGGTTAATTAGTAAGAGAATTTGTATTAGATCTGCGATATATATTTGATGTTGCACCGCTAGTTTACCTGATCTTACTGATAACAGTGGCGAAATATAGAACAATGCGGTTATATTCAGTGTATTGCCATTTTCCGTGCAAATAACTGCTGAATTGTGCTGTCTTCAGCAGCAATGTTTCTCGAATTGCATACGGCAAAAAAGAAAGAGAGATACTTGTTTCAGTTAACATGCTTTGAAAAATATTCCAGCCGACGAAAACAAAAATAAATTTTATAAATAAGGGTGAATAGCTTTTTCCAGAAAAAATTATTAGTTTCCATAAAAAATGATTAGCGCGTGATTATGAAATCACGGTGCGGTAATTATTATATTTTTTCCATCACACATCACGCCTAAAGTGTTCACACAAATGCTAACCTTTAGCTTAAGATGATCCAGCGCAGAAGATCTGCGAGGTTATTAACCAAGTGTCAAGAGATTGCCAGTGCCAGGAACCGTAAAGGACGCGGATGCGCCGCTCGCAGAAAGAAAACCTAATAGAAAGACGGCAGTATGTCGGAGTGATAAAGACTTCTCTTACCTGCTTCTCTGCATCGCACGAAAGGAAAGGCGCAATCTTAAGCATGAGCCTGAAGCAAGATTTACGCAAAAAACCCGTGCTACGTTCGCAGGTTTCGGTGACTTATGGCTGCAGGATTGCATGTTTTGGAATTGCACATGCCGTTATGCACTTCAAAAATGGCACCTATATCTACTGACGCTGATTGCTTGGCTTAAGCTCTGTGCAAAGAGTAGGGCACGTTTATTTTTTTTTCCTTTCTATGGATAAAGTTCAACTCGTAGAACTGGAGCTAACAGATATAGAGATCGGAACAAACGCAAAATAAATTACACATTTCTGGAATATGAAACTCTATAGCAGCAGTATGCCCTTAAAGAGACACACAATAAAAAATACAGCTTAGTGTGCACATTAACAGCAAGAAATATAGCGCAGGCACCAAAAACAAAGATAAAACCTGGAGATAGAACTTCGCCTTGGTTCGTGACTAAATTTGCATATTGAGTAGAATGAACCAAAGCAGCTAGCAGTTTCAGCACAGCCTCCCGGGACATTATTCAGGTTCGGGTGGGGAAAGAACAAAGCAGAAGGGGTGAGAGGGAATTTAGCATAGTTGCATTGTGTAGGGTTTGGCCAGCGCAGCCCACCCCTTCTTTCGCGTTCACGCTGCTTTTTCGTCTACGCGTATAGTCCTGTCGCTTCTCCCGCACTGACTGCGCTGCGGTCGAGACGTGACAGCCATGATTATAATCTCTGGTGGACGTCGTCAAAATGACCCGCAGGCACCGAGTAAGCCTACGTTACCAGTCTCGTGGTCTCGCGGGCTATTCTCCGAATAGGATCAGCGGACCCTCACCGCCAGCATTGTATTCTGAACGGGAAATATCTGAGTAGGACGTGACCCCTCAAACCAAGTGATAGTCGGTTCAGGCAGAAAATAATTATGAAATATGGCACCATTCTTTTTTGAATATCCTATGCCCTCTTGTAGCTTATTGATACCATGAGACGGATCAAGCCTTTCATTCATTGTATTGATGGTTATTGCAACCGTGTTTCATTTAAGTTATATTCTGAGCAAAAGGCGTCTTTAAGGCTGCTGTACTGCATTAGGAAGTCCATCAATCAACCTTCTGGAAATATAAGATATCGTGCTGGAAGTAACGCACACTTTAACCCGCTTAGAAATCCCTTATGCAGATATCTTGCTTAAAGTATTATGACCTTATGTCTACCAATGGAAAGTTCTAGTTCGTCAAGTTGGGTAAGGTGAATGTTAAATTAAAAAAAAAAACTAAACAAGAAATTAGCGTAGCTTGCTCTAGTGCTGCAAGGCTAAAGAAACAGCGGAGCTGATTGACACCTAGCACTACCAAGTCCACCCCGGCATTTTGCGGAATTTATTGATTATTATACCATTATTGATTACCTATTGATTGGCTATCGGTTGGCTATCGCAAGGTATTGGCCACGTATTTGAGCTAGGCTAAGCACTACCAAGTCATCCCCAGCATTTACAGGAATTTATTGATTATTGTTCGGTTATCGATTAGCTATTGATTGGCTATCGATTGGCTGTCGCAAGGTATTATTTAAATTAAATTATGGGGTTTTACGTGCCAGAACCACGATCTGATTATGAGGCACGCCGTAGTGGGGGACTCCGGAAATTTCGACCACCTGGGGTTCTTTAACGTGCCTCTAAATCTAAGTACACGTATTGGCCACGTATTTGGGCTAGGCTTAAACACCTTCGCTAGTTCACAGGGGTATGTGCCATTGTGCTTGGACCCTTTCTGCACTACTGCCAGGATCAGCCCACATTTTCTGTTCGCTCTGCACTGACTAACGGTTGGCTTAAACAGCTCCGCTGTTAAAACGTTTATATATCACTTCAGGGTTTTAACGAGAAACATGGGAACAATTACTAGCGCTCACTCTACACGACTACCAACGTCGATGACCATGAGCAACCGTCGTGCATATGGAAGCTGCACTACGCTGCACACGCTAGCACAACGCGAAAGACGAAGCACGTAACTGACACACTAATACAACGCGCAAGACAAAGCACGTAACTGAATCGTCACCGAGTCAAATCAGCGCGTACAGCGCGTCGTAATTGCAGCCTCCGCGATCAACTTCAGAAACATTTTCAGAGCTAATTGCGGAGGCCACGCTCCGCTGTGCTGAGTACGGTGAACGCCACCTAGGTGGCGTTGGTAGTGCTTCTTGATGCCAGCGTCCCTTCGAATGCTGGCATCGAGGCGTCGTAGTGCTGAGACCACCGAAGCGTTCACTGTCGGTGCGCGTTAGTGTCATAATAGACAGTTTTAGCAGAGCGTTGCTTACGCTCCGCTCCGCTAACATTTCACGCACACCGTTGGCTGCAGGAACTGCGTTGATTTGGCTTGTTTGACAAGCGCGTCTCCCAGAGACGCCAGCCACGCGCGCTCAGCGTGGCTGTAAAACGACAAATCAACCAGTAGACGCAGCCTAACGCTCCGCTCAAATAGCTTCGTAGCGGACCGTGGGCAGCGTTCTTCGTTCCGCTGCCGATATAAGCGTTTTGCGCACGCGCATTAGCGTTCCCGCTTGCGTTCCGCTGAGCGGCTCTGCGCGAATCGTTAGGACACGACGGTCTGAGCGGAGCGGGCCGTGAACGCTCTGCTAAAACTGTCTAATGCAGTACTTCTCTTTTCTGCTCGTAGGCGGCGGCACCGCCCCGAGCAAGAGCGCGGGTACACGGAGGAGTGTTAGATATATAAGGCGCGTCTGTGTAGCTCTCTGCAAATGCGTTTGTGGCGCAATGGGTTAAACGCTCGGCGATCTATCGTCGCGGACCGAGAGGTCGTGGGTTCGATTTCCAAATTTTGCATGTTTGTGGAACTTTTTCTTCTGGTTTCTTTCTTTGTATTATGTTCTATGACGTATTTCCGTGACGGAAATAATGTGCTTTCTTTGACGCATGCCCAAGGCGGTTGCCGTAGTAGTGACACATTATATGCGAGGCCGAAAAGGATGCACCGCATTACCACTGTCTCGTACCTTTTACGAGAGCATCCCACGGAACTCGGCAATAGAACGTAAATGTGACTATTCTAGCAACAGCCAGCTTTAGAATTGCGTATGAGGGCTTACGCATCTGTAAACTCAAGTATGTTGGGGGGCCTCGAAGGGTGAGCACGTCTGAACGAAGAAAATTAATTAGCACCTAACGTAACATTCTATGACGACGCGTCTTGTAAGGACGAGACCCGATGATCGCACGGGTGGCCGTGGCACATGCGTTTCGGACGCTTCGAGGCAGGTCTCAGTGCAAGACAAGACCCCGCCAAGCAGCCTCGCTAATGTTCTCCATCTCACATTTCACTTCCGACGGCAAATACTCAACTTCTAATCTCGGCGAGCCTTCGACAGTCTTTGCTCCTTGTCCGAATGCAGTAGCGTCTTGTCGGCGCCACACGAACTGCGCACCCGTAACACGAGAAGTTGAGGCTGTGCGTCTCCCTTGCCCCGTAGTCATCCGGAGCTCAACTAACGAGGCTGCTTGTCTACTTTTGCCTCCAACACGTATTATAGTTTGTGCCGCGTTAGTAAAAGGCTGTTTAACCAGTTAGTTGAGCACGCTTACAGGAAAAATAAAAAGTCCGCGCGCAGACAGATTGGCTGCGTGTAGGCGTCTTCAAGTTCATACTGTAGCCTATTTTTGCGCTCTTTGTCTTTTCGTTTGCATTTTGCCTATTTGCTGTCGTGAAACTTTGTATTGAGAGCTATATAAGATAACGAGGAGGGAGGCACGAACTAAAGACGTTCGACATTGGAAACTTCTGAAATGCAGTGTGACCAAGGAACACGGAATATGCAATGCTAAGAATAAAAGGCTCAGCCGTGCAAGCGTTGCTGATAAGCCCCATACGGAATCAGGCGTGTGTACAGCATGAAACTTATGCTTTGTTTCGCCTTATCTTAACCTATTGTTAATGGAACCTTCATTGCTGATCACCCCATATGTCTGCAGGGCCAAGCGCTGCTCGCGCTTTGGAGGCAGCCAGTGCTCATTGGATCGAATGCAATCCACAAGTCTGCGACTCTTATAAGGGAACTAATAAACTTCCAAGACTCTTAGAAGAGGACTTTTAAACTTCGCCTCGAGTTGAAACTTCATTTCTGCTCACTCCGAAAGCTCAATCTGCTAAGGAAGAAAGAAGCTCGCAGATTGGAGAAAAAATACAGAAGCATAGGAGGAAGGCATGACACAAGAAACGCCGAGCTGAAGATGAACCGAGTAAAACATAATGAAAGAGACCGAGCTTCCCGAACAAGTGCGTGCTCACGCGAACGTCTTAGTAGCAGCGGTATAAAAGGATGTGCGCCATGTAGCCCTTCCGGAGTGGAAGCTTGCTCGTTGAAGTGAATTTTAAATTCTGGAAGTTTTGCGTGCCAGAGCCACTATATGATTATGAAGCATGCGGTATAGTGGGGGACTCCTGATTAATTTGCCCACCTGGAGTTCTCTAACGTGCACATAATGTATGGTACACGGGCTTTTTTTGCATTTCGACCCCATTAAAATGCAGCCGCCTGGCCTGGATTCGATACAGCGCCCTATATGGCTTAGCAGCGCGATGCCGAAGCCCCTACGCCACCACGGTGGGTAGAAAGTGATTGTAAGGCTGGGACCACTTTGAAAGTAGCCACAGTCTTGTACATTGCACAATGCCGATCTACCGTATTTACTCGAAAATAGGTCGAACGCAAATATAAGTCGAGCCCTGTCTATATAAGCAAATATGGCAAATATAAGTCGACCCCTCTGACTGACTGACTGAATAAACTTTATTAAAACCAGCAAGAGGTGGTGGCTGGGCCTAGGCCTCCCACGTGGGGACGTCGAGGTGTTGCCTCTTCGCCGCCTCGCAGGCTCCCGAAAAAAAAAAACTATTCGAATTCAGGTCGACCCATACTTTTTTTTTTAGTAAAAACGAAGTACTTTGAACATTACACACCTTTATTTGCCACAACCTCGGCGACTAAACTTGCGAAAACGACGAAGATGCCACAAGCAGCATCTTCGTCGGAACTGCCACAGGAGCCGTCCTCGCCGGATGCTTGGCAAGCGCTTTCGGCACCCCAAATGACGGGGTCCTCGGTGCCGTGGAGTGCGTTGGATATGCTGCATTTCTTCAAGCCAGCCTGGATAATCTACAGACTGGCTTTACGGCGGGGTCAATGGAGGAACTCCAGTAGATTGCTACTTTTGCTGGCTTTGCTTACGAATATATGTCGACATTCTGTTGCCACGAATATAGGTCGATAGCTCAATTTCGCCAACATTTCCATAAAAAAAGGTCGACCTATATTTGAATGAATACGGTACATAAGTAGTAATATGTGTGCCATAGTTAATTTCACTGTTCGCCATTTTCAGGATAAATGAGATGGTTTACAGACCACTAGTAAGGTTACACTGACACAAGGGAAATAAAAGTTAATTCATTCATACACTTTTCTAAGTATCATATGCTCCCTAATTTGTAATCTAATTAGTGTTTTTAATCATTTTTATCGCTCGTAGCTTTTTGGTCCGTATATTCAATTGAGGTGGAGTTGCAGGAGGCGCCTGCTTTCAATCTCTCCAACTGATCCCCCAGCAAAATCTATCTATCTATCTATCTAGAGACGATGAATCCATCATTTTGGCACGGTAAGAGCGAGATAAAGAGAACGACTATATTGAAAGTGGAAGTTGATTCCCAAACCTCATAGAAAAGGGAGCTCTATAAGTCTGAGAAGTTGTCTGAGACGTGTCCACGTGAGGTTGGGCGAGGAGTCCGTCAGTCGCTGCTCCACAGTATCGCAAGTCTACGTGGCTAATGTCTACGTGATCTACGTGACTACGTAGACTACAAGTCTACGTGACTAATTCATGCTAATATGGGGATGCCTCGCACCGAGGCTACCCCGCACGACTATGGGACCACCCGGACAATCCTATAGAGTGGGGCAGTGATTTTGCAAGTCCCCTTGCTATGTAAGGGCAAGAAAATGGATTGAGAAATATGCCTGAGTATACTACAGCATAAATAACCTTTATATGCAAAGAAGCCAGAAGATCTGTTGACCGCCAATATTGTGTTTCTAGTAGACGGAGCACAGCTTTAGGCTCGAAGTCAGGGCTATTTCTTCCCGGAAAGCGCGTGTTGTGTGCCGCCATACGGAACCTCCGTTCTACGAACTGAACATTTTGCAAAGTGTTAGGTTGAGTTTAGCTCTCAACACCACTGCTTTCATTACGAGTAACAAAGACTTAGAGTGATGAAGAATGAAGGATAAGTGAGCGCCCTAGTCGTGGGTGTAGTTGCGAATCCTTCAAACTGATCAAAACTTGCATTTTACAACGTCGTTTATGACGTTTTCAAAATCAGGGGCCGAATTCGCAAAGGTTTTCATTGCTAATGGATCTTTGTCATTGTCCGGTCACCTTCCCTAATAATGTGTCCAGCATCTGGAATTTACTGGAATTTGCTCTTACGAACACTTATGCCATAAGAGTTTTTTGTGTATATGAGTCCAGTAAATAGTTTATAGAATCAGCAAATGAGCACAGCTTAATCAGTATGCAGCGAGAATTAAAAAAAAAGTGCACTAGGTGATCGTGCCGACTCTAACGGTTGAAATTGAATGGTAAGGGCGCACTATCTTCCACTACATTCTGCGCCTTTGGTAGCACGGTGAAAATAAATCGACCAAGTACTGCACAGCAGATCGCCAAGTCAGAGGAACTTCGCGGGGTTGGTAGTCAAAGTCCAAACATCCTTTCGGATAAACGGTAATAACACCAGCGCCCCTCGAATGTTCACCTGACACGTTATAACAATGAAAAATGTAATGACTCGCGATCGGATAGAGACGTTTTATTTGTTCTAAACTTAAGCCTTTTCCGTCAGAATATTATGTGTAGCACATGATAATATAACCTTGTGATGGAAGTGCGTTGATTACGATTTGTAGAGCTTCAAATGGCGCAGGACTTCCAAGTTTGGCTGTGGTCTGTATATTTCTTTTCCTTCAATTAATTAATAGCAAAGAACACAAACTGGAATATTAGTTCGGTGTCTGCACTTGTCGGTGAAAAGCGCCGGCTTTTCACTCCATCCATGCTCGCACCTCCTTTGTTCTCAAATGGCTCTCGGTGGCTAAGGGGCCGCACTGCAACGGAAAGTGCCTTCGAGAGCTCGTGCCAAGCGCCCAATTAGGCAATAGCGTGCTTTTCGAGTGTGGTTCACGTACTCTTTTCCCCAATATTTACACTTTTTTGCCTTCATTTTATTTACTCTTCAGAATAAAAGGGAGCCTGATTAGAGATTTTCCGAGAGCAGGACGTTTCTCGTCTTCGCAGAGCCTCTCATACGAAGATTTCGCTTTTCCTTAACAAGCAAAGGAAAGAACTAGCGACTTTGATAAACTAATATTTGGTGTTCGCATCGTCCCGGTACGTTTCAGCACTGATTAATCTCGTCTCAGCATTACCTGAGACACGCACGGAACAAAGTTCGGTTCCCTGCAGCAAATTGTGGACGTTACTCGTGATTTTGTTCCGCTCACTTATACTAATGGAGACTCGTGTCTATGAGACACGCAAAATAAAGGAAGAAAAAAAAAAGAAAGAAGAAACATCAGAGCCAGCATTGCGATCAGGTGCGCATTACTATAATAAATTGTGTCAGCGCCACTGGTTGAACAACTTTGCGTTTCCAAGCAGCCATTTGATGTTTCAACATTTCAAATACATGGAAATGAGCCCTTCTATACCGATTACCGGACTTTATCTTTATTAGCTGCCTGTCGTTTGTGTATGTTACACTTGACATCATAAGCACGCGTTTTGACTATGTCCGCCAACGGTAGCAATCATCCTGCTTTGGTTGGCTCCTAAAAAATTTGAATTAAGAGTTTTGAGATGACAGTTTACAAGAGTGAGAGACAAATTCGAGGGAGTACTCCTTCACTTAACGCGATATATCACATGAATATTCTTTGAAAGTAGATAATAAAACAACTGAGTACTCGGGTAACCTTTAATTTTTGTTTCATTCCTTGATTTCGGGACTGGACTTCTGCTTGCCGCATTTTACAGACCATCGTAAAATAAGTATAAAGCGTAGTGTAGCTACATTGACGCGTAGACCAGGAAAGAGACCTTCCTAGTAACATCTCATGCGTCTGGCTATAGACATGCACGTGCAAAACTCTGATGTATGGATTCGATGTCTTCGGTCTTCCTTTGCTGGGATGAGCGTTGTGCTCACGAACACTGTAGCGTTCTTCTGGTAAAGTCACGTGCTTACTACACCCGTGGTGGGTACAGTGGTATGAACGGAACGGACAGTAAACTTCAAACTACAAACGCTGACGGTTTTCTTTCGGTCTTGTCTCACACACCAATGAGGTACGATGCCTGAAACAACACTGGCGACGCTCCGCATCAGGCCAGCGTTGTGAGACGCCTGGTAGCTGCCAAGGCGATGTTTCTTCTGCGCGGAAGTTGCTCCGCGCGCTGTGATGTTGCCGTCGCGAATCCTTAGAAAGTGTATGAGGAGCTTAAGCGCAACGCAAAACCTGCCATAGCTCTCGATGCTTCGCTCTTCGTGTGACACTGGCCAAAATTTTTCAGCTGTTATAAGAGAGCTGAACGCTCGCGGAGGTGCTCTGAGGGATTCTTTGATACTTATTGGTGTTAAATTACCTAATAAGACAATTAGAAGCCATGATTATGCGCAACAGGCAAGAAATTGAGAAATAGGAGATCAATGACAGGGAGATTAACGAAAATAAATGTCCAGTTGGCTACTCTGTGCTGAGGAAACAAGATAGGGGAGAAGGGCGAGGTGTGAATAGATACTGTCTATGCTCACGATATCAGACACCTGGCATACTCTACAGCTATCCCCTGACGCCAAACGGCATTCTTGGATCCTGCTCCTTACCGAAGTAGGGTTAAAATAGGCATTATCTCAGGAGGAACTTCGAACAGCATTTTTAAATAATCGTGAAACGCACAACTGCTTTCATTAAAGAAATGCCGAACCGATTTTAACAAAATTTGTTAAATTCAAAAGGCAAATCTAAAATACAGTGATTGCTAGATGCAGATTCATAATTAGGACATCAGTTGTTTTACCAAAATTGCCCAAACTTGGTAAAGTTGAGTGTTATTGAAGCACAATATCAAGTGTACGGGCGTGAACGCAAATCAAGTAGGCTACTTGTTATCATTTTGCAAACCCTTCCTGTTATATCAGCGAAAGCAGACAAATATGATGGATTACTTTATTGCTTAGGTGAAACTATTACATAATCACGTGAGTTATGCGTAAGTTCCGCGCAAAGATTTGGGCCGTATATCTTGCGGAGTAAAAGCTGTAACTTTCCTCTGCCTTAAATAGCCCGATTGGCCCATTTTACTTATTTCTGTAATTGCTTTTCAATAATGCATCATATATAGTTGTATCCTTGATGCTCATTCTCTGATTCTTTAATTTTAGACAGATTTTCACCAAAGCTTGACGGCCTAAATAAAATCTTGTTTCGTTAAATAATATGGTGAATGCGATGAATGGTAAGTAAATGGTTTCTTTTAAATTGAGGAAACTTCATCGAAATTGGTTCGGTTGGTGCCATGCAAAACGATTTTTACTGTGTAAGTATTTTTTCAAGTTGCAATATCAGCAAAATCTGTCCGTCACGCGAAAAGTGTAATGCCTTGTATCTGCACAAAAGTGCGTAATTTGCGAAGTTAAGACATTTATTCGTTATAATAGCGTAAATGCAGATGATGAGTAGCTTTAAAGCGATAAGGAACAACAGAAACCAAAAAGAATAAATAAAATTGATCAGAGATCATAGCCATAGGGATACATAAGGCTCTATAGAAAATGCATGGGGAGCCTATAGTAGGGGTGGCCTACTGAAATTTGGGGGTGGGCCAACTTGAAATTTGGGAGGGCCAGCCTGAACATTGGGACTGGGACAACGGCAATTTGGGCGTGGGCCAAATTGAAATTTCGGCATGGGCGACTACAAATTTGGGGGTGAGCCAACAAAAATTTGGGGGTGCGCCAACCTAAATTTGGGCGTGGGCCAACTTAAATTTGGGCTTGGGCCAACTTGATATTTGGGCGTGGGTAAACCTAAAATTTGGAGGTAGGTCAACTTGAAATTTAGGGGTGGCCTAACTGAAATTTGGGGGTTGGACCACTTAAGGTTGAGGGTAGGTCAACTTGAAAGTTGGGGTGGGCCAACCTAATTTAGGGGTGTCCCAACTAAAATTTTGGGGTGAGCCAACATGAACTTTGGATCGGGTCAACTAAAATTTGGGGGTACGCTTACGCATACTTTACAACTCCAGTGGAGTTTATGCATACTTCTTATTCCTAGAGAGCTAAACAGGAGCTCCCGAAATAAAGCTTGTTGTGAACGTTCTGATTTAAAGATCCTACGAGACTTCGCAGAAGCACATTACAGGACAGTTTCCGATGTAATGACATATAAACGACGAGAGCGAACAACAGATGTGGGGGCCCACTTGATACAGAACTGAAACATTTCAAAGTCTATTAACGTGAATGCGTTGGCTACTTGGTTATTCATATATTCAGCAGCAACAACGTTAAGGACAAGGACAGAATGAAAGCACCTAGAAAACACATCATTGAGCATAATGTGTCGATGAGCCTTCAACTTTGTGTTCTAAGCGTTTTTCCCTCCCGGACATTTCGAAATGCTTTACAGTGGAGGGCAAAACAGCAGGGCGTCTAGCAGTGAGCATTACGGCTACGAGCGTTTTATTTAATTTCATCTACCGCCTGTGAGATATTTCTCTGGTGCGAATAATTCTCGCGATAACAAGAAACTGCTGCTCTAGTCTATATGGAAGCGCGAAAAAAAAGTACGCTTAGATTACATTTATATCATTGTTCTGATCCTGAAAAAAATCTTGCATTCATTCCACTGGAAAATTCAGAAATTTATTCGTAGCTTCTGTATTTCTAAAAACATTCTTTGTGCACTTGTACCTGTACGAGCACTTCTTTCATTTCTGTCTCTGTGATCTTTCAATCCCTTATCCTCCTTCCCGAAATTGCTGACCGACGTTTAGCCACGTGCTGGAGAGTTACGGCTGCGGCAGCAGGCGTTTTCCTGTTAGCTGTCATCAGTCTCTCTCTCTCTCTCTCTAGCGCGCGCTTGTACCTGTGGTTCAAGATTGTCGGCTGTTTTAAGACATTTCTAGTAACTAACAGACGTGTTAAATATGTTGGGCTCACTTGTTGCAACACTCAGTGGTCGATCACCTCGCCTTTTCCGTCGGCAGGCATACGGGACACCGTGTTAACAATGCAGGGGCTAGACCAGTCTTGTAATAGATGCTCTTCTAGCCGCATAGCTTCATATAACGAACACCGTCCTTAATGCGACATCAACAGTCCAGAGCTCATACGGGAGCACTTTACCCAGTGCACAACTCGTCCGCTGTGGCACCTATGGTGCGCCTGCACAAATCAATCGGAACTAATGCACGTGATGAAGAAAAAAATTCCTTTTGGCAATCGCTCACATTAACTAGGAAAGCTGCGTACTTTCGATTACACGTTCCTTCACCTTTTACAAAGACCAGGTAGATAGATGACTCGTCCTAACCGTAAGCTCGTACATTCATTTCATTACGAGGTTATACTGGGCATGCACGCAGACACCTTTGAGAATATCTAGTTCACTTGCTGCTACGTGAGCAGTGCGTACACCCAGCTTCACGACATCCCACAGCGCACCCATGTAACTGCACGCACAGAGACCGAGTGCCGACGGATCACACATGACTGTTCGTCGTGATGAAACGAGCTGCCGACCGTAGCGAGAGCTGCGCGGGCAGGTCTGCTGAAAGCAAACAGAAGAAACACCGCAAGACAATTCACGAGGACATGTCTCGCTTCTTGTATGTGTTCGTGTTAGAGTGGACATATCTGTGTGCGTTTGTGTTGCTGATAAACGTTTTTGTAGACCGTGCGTGCCTGCGCGGACGCATGCACGCGCGCGCACTTGCGTGTGTTTCTGTGCTTGTATGTATATGTACGCAGAGGTGGCGCAGAGGTGGAGAGGGGGGGGGGGAGGGTATCCGACGGCTGAGTAAGGACAGCTATTTCAGGCTACAGTCAATATGACAAGGCATGTGACAGCCATGCGTTGTCTCCTTTCCAACCAGCGGAAGGAAGAAGGCGCGTGGATGTCATCCTCTTTCTAAATGGCCGTGCCTCTCGTACTGCACTGTGTGATACGTGTGATGAACTATCTCAAAAGAAACCCCGATAGCGACATCTATGTGCGTTCCTCGATACTGCGTGGCAACAGTAAGCGTAGAATTCTTTCCCCGGGCTGTGCTTTGTAAAGTAAAATGAAAGAAGAGGCGCGGCAACTCTTTTCTCGCAGCCGCGCTCAGAGCCTTGATTTATAAACACAATTTACTTTCCCTTTTCTGTTTTTTTTTCTCGTACTTTCCATTTCGTCTCACCATATTCCTCGCCCAGTACCCGGAAATAAGGATCGACAACAAATCGCAGCTCCTGTTTATACAGCGCTAATAGGACGTCGTCGTCGCCAGTCGCTGCTGCAACGCACCCCTCTCCCCTCTGCTCCGGCGAACAGCAATGAGGAGTCGTTAAACAAGCCTCGAGGGAGACAGCGTCGGCGTGGAGAAACAAGAAAATCCGTCGCCTGAGGCAATCTGCAGCAGCATCTTAAATGGAAGCACGCGTTTTATTTTCGCTGCTGGGCGCGTCTGCCTCTTCGTGCCTCTTATTCAAACTGACCGCTCTTTCTTTTTGCGTGTCGATGTCTTCGCCATTCACACAGCGCTCCCTGAGGAGAACGCTTTGTTTGAGAAGCTCCCGTTGCAGTCATTCAACGCAGCAATGAATAATAGCACTGAACTAAGGGGGGGGGGGGGGATTTGGCAAGCTGAAATAAATGAGTGCCATCGCTGATTTAAAGAAAAAATTTTCATTGTATGGTTCCAGTGCTACTGGTTTGAGAACTGAAGCAAATATGAACAGGAGATAAAGAGAAACGCCTGTTCAGAAACTTCCGCATTCTCGCACCGTAATCACACTGAAGAACGCACGTATGAACTTGTAAGGTCGTGGAAAAGAATTCTACCAAAATGCTGTCTTCCAACCGTTCCCTGACGTGCTGCAACATTATGACATAGTTAAAGAAAGGGGAAAAATCCAGAACGTGAAGCTGTCATCAGCTAAGAAAAAGTCCAGTATTCTATCAGCTGAGAGCAACAGGAGTGTTGCAGGCATTTTGCCACGCAATCAAATTTACAGAGAGGTACAAAGCAGTATAAAACATGATCCCGCTTGAATTTTTTTTTTTGGTCTAGGGCGAGGGCAATGGGGAATGGAGCGCTCCGGCCACGGTTCATTTCCTGCTTCCTTGCGCAACAATTTGCGAGTAATTGTAGCACGGGAAAAAGCAACGACAACGTTGCAAAACACAACCACCTCTGCATTCTTATTTTCGGAACTATGACCGCCTGTGGAGGCATCATCAGGACTCGTTTACGTAAACTGAAAGAAATTGCAATAGTGAGTGCAATAGTTAGGGACAGAGATCGCAATTTTGTGACGTTTTGTTATTAGGCGCAGTTTTATTTTACCGCTTCCTGTCGAATTGTTCGGCTGTACGCTGAGACATTTTGTTATATGGCCATCACTTTTAGATTTGACTGACTGAATAAACTTTATTAAAACCAGCAAGAGGTGGTGGCTGGGCCTAGGCACTTTTAGATTTGGGCGAAAATAATTCTCTTGTAGCTTAAGCGCTGGCAGTGCGATGTTGTAATACTAGAGGATGTTTACTTGGGAAGGTGCCTCAATATACGGGCTATGGCAGTACGGTGTTTTCATAATACGTGGTTTGTTCTTCACATTAAAAGAGGAAACAAAGCTAAGTTCGTAATAAAATTGAAGAATAATCATTCCATATTTCTTTTTTTTTTCTCCCAGTACCTCCCAAGCGTCCCGTCATAATGGACGAAAATGGCACGAAGATTGACAACATCACCAGGCCGTACCTAGAGGGCGAAGACCTCACTCTGACCTGTGACGTCTACGACGGTGAGTTTCTTTGCTGACAGTTTTCTTAGCTGAACTTCTCAGCATTTTTTTTTAATGATGAGAGCACCTTAGAGTGCATCACTTTTTATCGTGTGAAGGCACCACTATTGTTTAGGCGCGGAAATTCTTTAGGATTCTAAGTAATAATTAAGTCGAGAAGAAAATAGCACAGAACACTTTGGTGGTTGAATAAATATATAAGGAGCATCACGGCGATGGTGACATTGACGGCAAGATTTCGCCTGAAGTGGCTGTATATTTTCTACCGCAATTAGAGCCGTAGAGGTTTATTCCCCATCGTTTTGCATGAAGCCATCATTGTTCGAGCACGTCATATGGTCATAGTAGGCTATGGATGCTATCCTTCTACTTCATGTATTTTGCGTCCCCGGTAGTGAAGGGGAAATGGAGAGATATTGATTTTGTTTCCTATCTTCTATTTTGCTTTTTATCGTTGGATTAGTTTAAATTGTTTCCGCTTGGTGTTGCTTTAAAAATCAGCTGACAGCGTCAGCAAATCATGCACGTCAGACAATTATAGTTCTTCAGACGCATGTTCTTTCAGGTGTAACATCGACGCGATCGCAATATTATGTGTTGTAAGTCTTGCACTGTTTTATGAATTATTGGTTGGAATAAAGAATTCGAAGCTGTGTACGGAGCAATCTACAACGGATAAGAACACCGAGTTTATTGCAGAGGTGGCGCTATATTACCCTGCTCTCTGCCCCCTGCATTTGAGATCGTACTGCTAGCTTCTCTTAATTTGTTTCACTTTGGCGCAGGTGAACAGATAAACCGAAGAAGGCGTGGCGTCAGCCTATTATAGCAGACAGAGGCGCCATCCCACTCTTTAGGTGCTGTATTATTTGCTTGAAGTATACAGTGTCAGCGGAGTGGCCGAGTGTGTAAAGTACAATGAGATTTCACAAAGGTAACAAAGAAAAAAACACTTTCACAGTTTAAATTCAATGAAAGTGCTGTGTGGCTTTTTTTTACTTTATTTTTTATAACCATATCGGAAGGTTCTTCGGGATGAGTTCGGCGGATGTCCAAAATACTAGGATAGTCATAGAACAAATGATAAAGCTGTAAAATGAAGACGTGATGTGCTTTTCAGCAGAAGACCTTTTGGGCGAAAGAGTGGAATAAAAAAAAAACGCCCTCTCATATTATGAGCGTGTTCTTTGGTGCTTCTTTTGGTCTGGACTTTACCACGATCTCAGTCATTAAATCACTGCCTGAGGCTTTTGTCGAAGATGGAAAAGCCAACCACTCTCCCTCCTGGCCGCCTTCAAACGCTTGACGTACCATCATAACCACTCTTCTCTTTAGATGCTTATCTTCTAGGTCATTTTCCCACTTCTGTTTTGGAAAATAAGTGGACTGTTGTAGCAACAGAGTACGCTGACATGATACGCAATCACATGGGCACTGCTGACAAGCTGTGTAACCGTTCTCGTTGACCCCCTCCTATAGAACGTCATCCATCACCATGGTGCCCCTCTACAGCTTCTCATCTACCCAGACCGCTACTTACTATCTTAAGTTGTAAATGACCTTCTACACACTTGCGCGACTAAACAGGAACTTTCTACTGCTTACCATTCACAAACTAATGGCCTAACCGAGCGTCTCAACCATACTTTTACTGACATACTTTCCATGTATGTGTCCGCTGACCATCGCGACCGGCTGCATTGCCGTTGGTTGCGTTTGCGTATAATTCTTCTCGCCACGATACTGTTACGATACCTCTTCTTTGGCCGCGATCCTACGATACCATCTGACACCGTTCTGCCTGTAAGCCTGAATTTCCTGTTTGGGTACGCCCGTGAAACGATATTCAATGCACAAGAGACGGCGCCTATATGACGGGCTCCTACACATATAGGCAGGCGCCTATATGACGCTCGCTATCGGAACGGCAACTACGTATATACGTGCCGTGTGCCCTGGTTCTCCTTTGGTGACTGTCGTGCCACGTTGGCCTCTCGGAGAAGTTGCTTTCGCGCTACTCTGGCCCTTACCGACGTCCCCCTCTTGAATTCACCCGTGGCTCAGTCTCGCTTCGAGGCAGTCCCCGTCGTGCATCTCAAGCCTGTATAATTTGACCGCCTCCCAAAAGGCACCGCGTTGGGGCTTCAGCCGCAGGGGGTCATGCAAAAAGCTTATGAAGCAGACGTGGAAGATTAGTCCGAAGAAGAAGACGCTCTTAGACTTTGCCAGCTAACTACCATGTTGTCGGCCACTACAGTCATTGCAAATATTCTGTAAATATATTTCGTGCCTCTCCTTTCCCCTTAACAGTATGGGTGTAATCAAACGCCCTCTTCTATGTGTGTAAGTGGGTGAGGTAAAGACACAACAAACACCCTTAAAGGTGCAAATTTCCTTACCGTGTACCTTGCTGCACACTAACGTGCTGATTCACATTCTCATGAAAAGGGGACAGAAAAAAGAGAGGAGGCTTGTGGAACTACACGCGGCTCTGATGACGTCGAAAGATCACGCGAATGCGCAAAAGTTGTAGCAAGAATGTGAGCACATCGAGTCCATTAAACCGCATTTGAATGGCCATCTGTAGGACTTCGCTTTAAAGAGGCAACCGACAGAAAATGTCGTCTAGCTCAAAGAATATTGCGTATGCGCAAACTTTTGGCCTCTGAACCTTGGATTTGAGGGGTGCTTTACGAATGATGACTGCTGAAAGCACGGGACATCGCTTTTTTTTTTTTCACCACTAACGGCCTTCCACTTCCACCACCAACGGTTGTCCATGGCTCGTCGCCATGGTCAACCGCGGTCTTCGCTTGGAGATTGCGCCACTTCAAGGTGTGTTTTACTATCTTCTTGGGGGCATTTTTATACTTGAGAGCAGATCATTTACCGCGGCTCTGTAGCTACTGGCCATGTCATAAAGCAGCAGCTGTGTTCGACTGTGGTTTTGAAAAGTGTAACGTTTCAGTCGAAGTAAGCGTGCTTATGCTTTTTGATGTCGTTGATGGTCAGTCATTTGTTTCTGATATTTGGGAAGATCAAAGGAGAGATATTTATGAAATTGAAAGTGGTGCTATCGATATTATCGCAGCTTCATTATTTGTTCAAGTTTAGCGCTAATCAGTGTTATCGAGTTAGCCTCTTTACACTGCAAGGAAACGAAACTGGCAGCTGAAGTAACTGATTCGGAAATGGTTTGTGTTATTTTCTTACGCCTCTAAGCGGGAATCACTAATCAGTATACGGCCGAATAAAAGTATTATGTTTCGATCAATCGACAAATAGACGCGTATTTAACTGTTTATTCCACTCAATGTTATTCAAAAACAAGCGACCGACGTTGCGTGGGTCTAGTGCGTGACCTTTTCCCATAATATAAAATTGGCCCTGCGCTTGCACCGGTGATCCTGCGCACATGATCCTACACAATACTCTAAATTGAATTAAATTCTGGAGTCCTGTGCATTCCAAAACAACGATATGATTATGAGGCACGCCGCATTGTAGGGGACTCTGTATCAGTTATGACAGCCACATTTTTTTTATTCAGCGTACGCCTAAATATAAGTGTGTGAGTACTTTTACATTTTGCCCAGATCAAGATACGGGCGCCATGGTCGAGATCGAACACAAGATAGAGAGAGCAAGCGAGAGAGGAAAGACAGGGAGGTTAACCAGAAGTCAGTTTCCGGTTTGCTACCCTACACTGGGGGGGGGGGGGTAAAGGGGTTGGAGAGAGTGCAAAGAGAGAGAGAGAGAGAGCGAAAAAAAACAGAAAAAAAAAACACAGGCATTGGTAACAAAGGAGGCGTTCCAGTCACAGACGTTGACACAGGCCAGTGGACTTCAGAAACCGCAGGAGCGCTTGCACGGCCTTCTGATGCGATGTTGAGTCGCATCGATGTTGCAGAATTGTTTCTTCCGATAACGGCTGCTCATCCAACTGGTTCAGCACGACGGAGAGCGATTGTCTCTGCACACTGTATTGTGGGCACTGAAGGATCGAACCCAAGACCTCGTGCTCAGCAAAGCAGCACCATAGGCACCGAGCTCTAACTCTAATTCTCACTGTTTATTTCTATGTCCTTTAAAAAAGAAAAGAAAACAGAACGCTATGAACCTACGTCTCGTTAAGGTCTCTGTCTTAAACAATACGGTGTTACATTCTTGCCAATGTGATATACGCGCGACAGCGCCGAAATCACGCCTGGAAGATTCTGTGAAGCTTCCTTTTTTGTAAAGAGAAAGGATAGGAAAGCAAACAGCTGTATTTTCATGAGGCCGCCTTGGGATCGTCTCATGCGCGGCTACCCGAGACGACATCAAGCATAAGCTCGCGTATCGCGCCGGAATAAGAAGCGGAACGAGGAAGTTGCGCCCTCAGTAGCGACGGATATGCCAGAATAAACAGGAAGAAAATAAACAGATGCGACAGCATTCTCTCCTCAGAAGTGTATAGAGGAAAACAAGCGAGGGCATCGCGGGCCTCCCACTGCGTGGAACGAGAAGTTATGATCCACAGAGAAGCCGACGAGGTCTCGCAGCCGCCGCCTCTGCAGCGCACTCCTCAAACGGCGCAGACTGAGCGGGTGGAAAGCATTGTTTTCAAGCATGCGATTTCTGGCGCTGACGGCTTCGCACGAAGAAGAATGTGCGGGTCTCGCATTTGTCTTCGTTGTTCGCGAAGTGGGAGGGGGGGGGGGGGGAGGGGAGATGGCGGAGTTCAGGCGCGCTTGCATTCGGGGATACTGCCTTTCCGCGTTGCTCAACTCCGCGGAGCAGTGCGCCAGAAACAAAACGCTCACGCACTCGGGTGAAGCAACCCCGTTATTTTCTTTTCCCGTTTCTGCCTCCGATCAACGACTCCCCGTCCGAATTTGCCGCAGACTTGCCCTGTCCCTATATTCCGTATAGGGTTCGCCTGTCAGCCAGCGTGCGCAGTTTTCAAAGAAAACATACCCCCTGAGAAAGAGAGAGAGATACATTGAGACTGTTATAAGCGGGGATATGAAGACAGGCAATCCAATACGGTTTTTTCTTTGTCTGGTGGCCGCGCACTTGGTTCGTGTGGCACTGCTGCTTGCGAACCATTCTTCCCCATTTTTCCGGCGTTATTAGAGCTTGCAAGTGACAGTGCTATTGGAGCCATAACTTTCCAAACATCTCTACTGCTCGATCCGGCAGCGGCGTGCACTGCTGGCGCGGGCTGCATTATAAATGACCGGGTCTTTTCTCGGCGAAGCCTGTGCAGTGGCTCGCGAATATCGGATTCACCGCAAGCATTTTCGAGAACCGCGATGCGGTTGCCGCACGCCGTGGCGGCAGAGGCACCAGCTCTGTTGTCGCGTGACTAACGTTACATCCGTTTTTTTTTTTTTTTTTGGCCTCGGCCGTCTCATGTTTTCCACGGGTATGGCTCATCGGTTTTGTGCTAACAGCGTTTGCCCTGTGCCCCTATGTCAGTTTTGACCTCAAGAGGCGATTTTCTTCTTTTTTCTATGTATGCGGTTGCCTGTTTCGATTGAACTGTGCACTCTCTCGTGCAGCCAAGCGTGAAAACATTTCTCCCCCCTCGAAATCGTTCCAGAAAGTGAGAAACGCAGGCTGATTCTATGTGAAGGTTTCTTTCTTCTTTTTTTTATGTGGGTCTTGGAGTCCAGAACGATTGGTAGTACTGAGCATGCACTGCTGTGGGGTGCGAAACGAAGAAAGACGAGTACTTTGGTGTTTTTATCTTAATGTTTGTAAATATTTGTCATGCAGTTTCGAAGTGGCGCCAATAATAATCAGTGTAGACAAGCAATTGAATTCCGATGAAATGGAAACACAAGGAACGAAAATCTGTGCAAGTGTAATCAGAAATCAAGCTTTATATTAAAAAAAATTATTCATCTGCCAGCAAAATAATCGTGGAACAAGATGGCTGGTACAATATGAACGAAATATTTGGTTCAAACAAGATGTAGACATCAAGAATAACAGACAGAAGCAAAAACAGGTTGCCACCTCAACTTGACTTTCTATCCGTAACAGTCATGATGCCACAATTATTCGTTTACCTCGTTTCGTGGTAATTTAGTCTTCCCCTTTCACGTTCAAGACTACCGCAAGATGTTTACCGAGCGCTAACCATTTTACAAGTAGAGGAATGCATGCTTTAAAGGGGAGGTGTGCTTCCCATTTATTATTTACAGTGAACAAATACTTGCGCGTGTTCTCACTGAAGCACCCTCCTGCGTGTCTTTAGTATAGCTGTGTTCACAGCGCACCTTATTCCTATAGGATATAGCGTTAAAGAGGCCAGCCGCCATGTAATGCTGAATTTTTTTGTCGTCAGGCCACCGAAGCTAACCAGCACTAGACTTGCACATTTCTCGAGAACTGCTCTAGTTGATTGGAATTCCCTCCGCCTCTCGAACGGTCGCTTATGAATTCTCGACCTTTCCATGAAGATTCAGCTGCTACAAAGCCTCTAACGCTGCTATGCAACACCATTGTGTCACTTGTGGCTCGATGCGGCCTTCAAACAGAACTTTTGGTTCCTCATTGGCATGAATGAGACACCGTCCTGTGGCAGTTCAGGGTGGGCGGATGATATCGAACATTGCCGCTGCATCGATCTGTTCTCGCTATGACGACCAGAGCTTTCTACTTCGCACCACGTTAGGTCAATTTGATTCAAGATCATTCACGGTGTCGAAAGTACTTGGACCGTGGCCACACGCCTCAAAAGCCTGGAAAGCGATACTTGTATTACGGCAGTTTCTGAAGTCAATGAGCTCAGTGAGCAATTGTGGTTTCGACGTTCACATGTGGACGAAGCGACTCCCTCAGTGTTGTCTCTCCTTCCTTGCTTTCTTTGGTTTTCATCTCCTAACACTTTTACCCGGCCTCGGGTAACAAACCGGACCTGCGTCTGGTTGACCTCCCTGACTTTCCTTAACGTTTTTCTTTCTCGAGATAGAGAGGGAGAGAGAGAGAGAGAGAGAGAGGCTGCTGCAAAGCACCGAATATCGATGGACCATTAGCTATTCTCCCACATTGTCTTCGACGTAGGAGCAGCTTAGCTGCCTGGCCTTAAGCGAGCCAGTTACCGTGTCTTCGGCAAGCAGTGCCGCCCACTCCCTTCACTAAAACGTTCCCGGGGTTAGGGAACATGGTCACCATTATTTGTTTCTTTTTTGCTTGTCCTTTATGATATCCCTTTTCAGTCGCTATAAATAACCTTGGTAAAATTCGCGCGAAGAAAAGAGACGACACAGTTTCTATGCATTGCATTTTTTACATTTTTTACGTGCTGCCCTAGTGCAACAACAATTGCCCGTTACCCTTCTCCTATTTTATATCTTTCGTTAGTCTTTTTGTTTCATTTGAATATAAGAAGGGAGGCGGTAAAATATCTAGTGTATATGGGCTTGTTTCTTATGTACAAATGAAAGCCAAAGACTTTTACCAATGTCCATTTGTTCCCCGCTATTTACTTGTAGGTCCGTGCATATTTTTTACTGCGAAGTTAACTTGTAGCAACTAGTATTCGCAGTAACTTAATGCAACTTTCAGTGCACACGTACACGTATAACGTTCGGAACAAAGACCACAACTAAGTGCGAATATAACTAAAGTCGCACTGTCTTAGGAAGCGATACGAGAGTTTATTTTAGAAAATAGTGCTACCTAATAACATCAAGTTTACTTTACGTGATAAATAAAGTTTTTTTTTTCGCGCATATTTATCGCAGGTCAGCCAGAGCCCGTGGTGACATGGTGGCGTGGCTCGGAACTTCTACAGCAAGCGCTGAGCCGCACTTCGGGTGGGCATCCACGCGCCACGCTGTTTCGCCTGCGGCTTACGCGTGCCGACTACCAGGCGCGACTGACCTGTCGCGCAACCAACAGCAACATTACGCTGCCCGTGGCCACAACCATCGTTGTCAATATGCACTGTAAGTACGCGCTGCTTTGGACGCCAACTGCACGGCACGTTCGTGCGGACGGTGTGACGCAATGGCATTGAGCAATGCTGGAACATTTACACGTTCTTAGAATTTATCACCACCACGATATCGTCATGAATTTAACGGCACCATTCAAACGAAGACACGGAGAATGCAAAATATTTGTTGTCATATTTTGCGTTAGTATGCAAACCGTTTTCAACTGCACGGGACGGTACATCGCGCATCGGACTTCAAAGGAAGCACTGTAACATATCTGTACCAAAGATACAATATTTCCACATCACAGCTGTAATTTGAACTTTTAAGTTTAGGTTTCATTTGAGCACGACAGTATTGTTCGCTTGTGCCTGGCGCATTGTAGTAAAATCTGTAAAGAGGTGTAAATGAAACACTAATTCTTTATGCGTGCGAAATAGCACTCATGTCCAAGGGAATGTTATGTGGTATCAGTGTTTATATAGACGTTATTGCTTGAGAGTAGATCAGGGATACAGATCATGCACCCCAGATCGTCTGCGTCGTGATGGTGCTGAGGGAAAACATGACTGGCCTAATATTAGTCAGGCACGCGATATAAACAAACGCCATAACACCAAGGCCCATATTCACAAAGAACTTTTACGCAAGAATTGATTGTAACAGCTGGTGCCAGCCTCTAGTGACGCTGGACATAAAACTAGCGAAGGGGGCCAGCGAATGGGGTGAACGTCTTTTACAATTAAGAGTTTTGCGAATTCTGCCCTTTGGGACCTGAGCAACCATCCGTTGACTCCAAGAGCGCAGTAGAAAACAATCCCACAGATGTGCAGGTATTACAGAAATTGGCGCCAACTGTATTAAAATGCTTCTGTCTCTTGATACCCACTGAGTGTTTCAACAGTTTTTTTACTAGATTAATTATGACGTTTTAATTGACGCTCCAACACACTTTCGAACTAGTTCACAGAGATTTATGAAGCGTTCCTTAAAACACTATAGACAGAGCACAGGGTAACTAAGAACTGTATCTCTTTGGCACGGCATTATCACTAGCTTCGCAAGTATACCGTAGAGTTACAAGATCGCCCTTGGCCAACCGGAGTCCACGAGCACTTCTCGTCTGCTACAGCTGGGGGTATACAACACGCTTGAGGAAATAGTGGATGCGCAAAGAGCCTCGCAACTCGAACGCATGTCCCTGACAGCCACAGGTCGGTACATCCTGCAGAAACTCGGCTTCAATTACCGTGTCTAACATGGTCAGAAACAAGGTCATTCCACCCGACATAAGCGACACGCTGATCGTTACCACTATCCCTCGAAACATGCACCCCGAACATAACGGGGGCCGACGGCAGGCCCGTGCCAAGGCACTGCTGCGCTCCTTTGGTGGTAAGACGACTACGCGCTTCGTAGATGTGGCAGAGTACGCACAAGAACACCGGTTCACGGCGGTAGTCGTAGATGCTAACTCCCGGCTTACGCACGCGTGTAGTGTCAGCACGGAATAACCAGAAACAGCAGAAGAGGTTGTGAATGTGCTTGCGCTTACCGACCCGCTCTGCGAGGTAGTTCTTAGCGATTCACAATCCGCAGTTCGTAACTACGCGCGGGGGTGCATTTCCTCCGAAGCTCTTCAGATCCTAAGGAAAGCCGGTCGACAGCACTTCGATAGCACCGCGATCATGCGGTTCCCAGCGAACGTCGCCATCCCCACCGACGAGGGCCCCCCTACTTGAATGAGGTAGCATACCGCTTTGCGCGAGAACTGACCCGCCGCGCAGAGTCTGAGACACCCTCTTCGAGTTCGGAGCTCCTGGTGCGAAACACGCGAGAACGCTTCGTCAGATATAACGATATCACCAAGCACTACTAGTCAGGCAGGAGGATATTGCCCCCAACTCACCCCGAACTGAAACGTCGCCAGGCAGTCGTCGGGCGACAACTGCAGACACACACCTTCCCCAGTCCGGTGCGATTGCGGCACATTTCCCCCGCGCAATACCCGAGTGCTCTTTGCAAGTTATGTCAAGCAACTAGAGCGACACTCTCGCACATGTTGTGGGAGTGTCCTGTTATAGCAGCGAAAATGGCAGTAGCTCCGGAGACTCTTGCGTCGAAGTGGGCCGCCGCTCTGAGCAGCTCCAACCTCAAGACACAAGAGTGGGCAGTCCAGCGGGTCCGGGAGGTGGCGACGAGGCAAGGCCTTGAAGTCCCCTCATGGGAGACCTGAGCCCGGGTTGTTAAACTTCGCCGGATTTTAATAAAGTTGTTTTTATCCATCCATCCATACCGTATAGTTGCTTTTGGCATGTCTGATGAGCCCACCCGAGAACTTACTGCCCGAAAAGAAGTTTTCTCTCCCGAATTGAAGTGTGGTTCAGTCTGCACCGCTTGTTCGGCGACAGTATGATGCGCGTTTTCAGAACTGTATACTCGTAGACGCCATCTAAAAAGATCCACTAAATGTATCGCCGGAAAAAAAATTGATGTCACATCTCTTTTTCATCCTATGCAACTGGGCCCGAATTCACAAAAACTTCTTACGCTAGAATTGTACGTAAGAAAAAAATTCAGCCAATCCGGATGCAAGGCATATTATTTTCTAACGCGGCCAGCCAATGGCAAAGACCACTTAAAAAGAAAGCTTTGTGAATCTGGCCCCTGATTCCCAAAGCACGTGGGATCTCCAACCATATCAGTTTAACATCTTGTGTTGTAAATAATTTTACCACCTGCATTATTTGGGGACATGATGCATCTAGGATGGCAGTGGGGACAGAGAAAGCTACAACTTACATAGGTTCATCGGCAAGTGCATGAAAGATAGTGCATTAAAACTAAGCACGATAAAAGCAATGACAATAAGGAAGTGCGAGACATCTTTGCTCTTTGTCGAAGCCTTATCTGCGTTAGTCTTTCTTTATGTACACACACACACACAAAAAAAAAAAAAATAGCGCAACGGCCTGCTTCACTAGGCAGACGGCCGTTATGGTAGTAAGAGCTAACCCAGTTGACCAAAAGGACAATAATGAAATAATGATCCAACGAGCATAGGCGGCTACATAGGACGTAAAGGAGTGCAGACGGCTACGAAAGACATTCACACTCAGGAGGACACTAAAGTGGGCTCTGCTTCGAGCAGCAAGCAAAAAACAAAATATTCGATCGACTATTTGAAAACAAATCAAATCAAAGTGACATTAGTCCCTTGAGGGGAAGCCGAGCCTCCCTTATACATAGAAAACATTGAGGACAGACGAACAAAATTCATTCATAGCAAGAAAAGATTAATATTTTACAAGTCGTAATACACATAAACAAAATTCATCATGAACTGAAAATACAGATGCACAGATTCCTTTACGGTTAATTTACACAGTACAATACACGAAGACAAATTAGAATATACACTGAAAGTTTAGTTAGTGATAAATAATATTGCGTTGATTTCCTGATAAAAGTGCTTCCCTAATAACACGTGCGCCACATTCTTCAATTATCAAACTTTGGTTCGTTAGGCCTAAGTAGGACAAAGTAACGATTGGACACTGCAAATATGACTTGTGCTATTGGGATTGTTTTCCGACTATTAAGACTAAAATGTGCGCTATCAGTGCACTACATACGGCGTCATCTTAATATAAGCTCAGCATATAAGGGCTGAAGCGCAGCATTAGCGGTCGATGCACCAAAAGCCGAAAGCTCGTCCCTGTGGCCTATTTTTCCTCCAGCCTAAACACATATAGCCCGAGAAAAGACCGGAGAGTGAGATGGCGTCGGGGAAGGCGGCCATAAAATAATTGCTTTGCGTGCATTTATGAACACTAGTGCTTTTTCGTCCAGAAACCAAAGTCATTTCTCGCCGAGAAAGAGTTTGCCTTCGTGGCATGATACGCAGAGCGGCAGTCGTAAAAGCTCAGCAAGAAGAACTAAGCTCGGTGCAACCTAGGCTTAGTTGAAGTGCACTATCTTTTGCAAGCTACGTTTATGTTGCCGAGCCAACAACACTACTTGCAGTTATTCATATGACGAAGCATCACGTGGTAGAAAAAACTTTCGTTCGCTTTGATCATTGAGTTCTTTTCCCGAAGTCGACCGCACGCATCTCCCATTTGGGAAAAAAAGTTTCTCGGAGGCAGCCTACTCCATGATTAACGTTGTGCATATTCAGAGCGAAGCAAACGAGCAAGGTCGTAAAAGAAGAGCAGTGGCGCAGGTAGTACTTTGATATATTACCTCCGTTCTTCATATCTCCTGAGATTTCCTGTTGTCGTTTTTATCTGTAAACTTGCCTTCTTGCCTTCTTTGCCTTCTTTGTAGTGTCTTTAATCTTTTCTAACAGCCTTTTTTACTATTTTCACTCTAGGAAAAACACGGTGATGATTTACACCCCAAGCACTTGATCTTTGCTAAAGAAAAGACAGAGAAGAGATAGGCCATGGGGTAATTAACCTGCTCGACGAATGAGTGAACGCAATACAGTGAATTGTTATGCCACCAATGGGACTGCCATACCCGTAGCTACGTAATTAATTTTCGTCAGAAGGATGGTCCCGGCTTTCTGAGAGAGGCAACTGGGAACGTCGAAAGTCAAGTAATCGCAGTCAAAGACTGTACGGATGTCGCAGCTACTGTAAGCGGCGAAACGACCTATTTCTTAAGTTGCACCTCGACTAGATGACACGGTCAATTTTGCTATGAGTGTGAAGAGATTAGTGTGAATCGGGATGAATCGCATTATTGGCAGTGCACGGCGACGTCGCTGACAGAGTCAACATGGAGATTAATGACAATGAGAAATCTGCTAGAATGTTCAATTTGTCGTTGGGAGGCCCTAGAGTACCTTTTTTTTTCCCCTGCCGTTTCATTTTTGGTCGGCTGGGCGTTAAATTTCGGCCAGTCGCACATTCTATGCGCCGGTAACAGCTTGAACTCTGTTGCCCTAGAACAATAATACCGTCACCAACGCTACCATATGAGCACAAGTTTTCTTGATTCTTTAACCTTATTAAAAAATACGACCGAGATGTAGGGCTTGGCTGCCAAAACCTGCAGCAAATAAAGCATTATTAAATCGACGATGGAGCCCAAGACCAATAGAAAAATGAGTATACAAACGCTACCCGTACACTAAGGCAAGCTGCGAGAGGCCCAACAAAATCTGATCATCGAGATTGCGCATCGGCAATCTCATCCAAACATGCACCCATCGGGATATACACAAGAAACAGTCACCACTAGAACACCAGGGGTGGTGCGTGAACAAACAAATTCAAATTGACGGCCAAACACGGCACCCTGTCTCATACGGAAACAAGATACCAGTTGCACAACCTGCAGTGTTAAGACGACACATAAAAAGAAACAAAGAAAAATGACTTACAGGGTGAATCATAATTAGTCACCGGCAGACCATGAAACAAACGTCCCTGAGGAAATCATGGAAATCGTCGGGAACATACCACTACTTAGCAGGACATAACTCCGATGCATGCACACTTTGTTTAGGGTATCAATTGCCAAAACTCTCTCCCCTTCGCTTTACTGCTGAATCTCAGATCGAGAAAAACGTATGTTTGATTTCGTGAAAGTAGAATTGGGCTCCTAAATTCCCGTGGCATGTGGTTAAGCGGCTTTGGCAATAGTGCACTCTGCTTTTGCCTCCTTGAACGCCAATGAGGTAATTTTTTTTCCATTGTAGATGTAACTTGTATATATATTGTAAGGTAACTCTTACCCCAAAAGCTGTCTTAGTTTGATTTGAGGACAAATGAATAAGGCGAGCATATGAGTGCTGAACAACGTCTTGATGAGTCTTGCATTCTATAAATTTTAAGCACACCTAAAGCTGCCTGCGTACGTCTTTTTCTTTCTTGTCATGCATTATCTTCAAAAGTAACTAATGTTGTGCAGCACTCTTTCAAAGAAGTTTTAAAATCAGCCTACATTGTATTTGAATGTCAGTTTGCATGCTCAAAGTTTTTTCACAGCGAAATTTGCTATCCCAGAACCACATAGCCAAGCGCGTTGGGGCCTAGCTACAGCCCAGAAACGAGCACTTTCTGTCACGCTCCACGTATCTGCCCGATGCCGCTATACACACCAATCGTTCCTCGCACCCCTGCCCCACATCTAATTTTCTTGTTTCCTCCCCTCGTGATCCGTGTGTGTGTGTGTGTGTGTGTAACGATCGGTCAGGCTTTGGGCAGCACCGATTTGAGGTCGTCGCCTCATCTGCGCCCGTCCTTTCCACACAAGCCCACCGCCGTCTCACTCCTGGCTCCTGGCCAGATCTGCGGCCGAAGCGGCAGGGCTCCATTAAGGCTCAGCTTTCAATACGGACGTGGAGCCCTTGCTCCTATAACGACGATCGGTGTACCCCTCCCTCTAATGGATCCCTCGCCACTTTTCTGTCGCCTGAGATTGCCGGAAGGGTCCGGAAGTGATACACGTAGCCGGCTCGCGAACGTCGCTCTCCATGCTATAGGTGCGGGCGAGGGGCAGGAATTACTGAAACGGAGGAAAGATGCCTCAGAGGGGGAAGAGCTACCCTAGGGAAAGGGTTGGGTGTAACATATGCGGTGCGTCTATTCGAGCGAAGTCTCGGGGGTTTCCCCTCTTCCAGCAGCTGGCTGAGGACGGCGGAGAGAGAGAGAGGTTAACCAGCAAATGGCCACTTCAGAGCCGGTGATAGATGGTTTTGCAACTCATTTCGCCTGCTCTCTGCTGAGGACGTAGTGAAGCGACAGATGCGATCATACCGCTGAAAGCGGTGCGAACGACCAGGGTCTGAGAACCACGGCGCCGCACATTTTAGTTAGCAATTGCCGTTGGAGTAACGTCTGCTCGGTAAGAACTTATGTAATGTTGTGGACCTTATGGCGATGTCGGTGCTATTTGCTAGATCAACGAGGTGAGTGCGAGGCTGTGGTTACCAGCTCTCCTTACTGGCCTCCTACATGGATTATGATGGGCACGTAACACGTTTGTTAATTTGTATATGTGTGTGTTAATATGTTATGCACGTCCTTCGCTTTTTTGTTTATAAAATTTGATGGATAGTATACACCGAATTGCATGATAGAAGCATACGATGCCTTCCCAGTCAAGGTAACATGTGTTATTCCGCCTCTACAAAACGGATTTATAGCATTCAAAAGTCGATTCGGTGTTTCGGAAAATGTTCAATCGACCATGCAGTACGATCGCATTTTACATGGCGCAGCGGTACAAACTTTTTCGGTTCTGTTTCATGCCTTCCGAAACACCTTTTTTTTTTCAAATTGAGTGAATGCAAGGGCCATTTTTGTAGTTAGCCATTGCGTAACTGGCACTAGTTATGTGTCCTAATTGGGTTAGTTGTTCCGGTGATTGACAAGCGAAGATAAAAACGGTACATGGGGATATTTGAAGTATACCGCACGTATATGATCACATGTATTCAGAGACAGCATGATCCAAAAATGTAGCATGCTTAATGCACATATTGCTATAGAGACAAAAGGAAGTTTCATGTTAGGTCATCATACAAGCATTGCACTGTACGTTACGAGTAAAGACTGGAATAAGACACTACGAGAAGCGTAATCTTAGCATCAAAAATAGAGTGGCGGCAGACTAAAAGGAAGGAATCAAGTACTTATTACTTAGGAAAACTGCGACGACTACTTCAGGTGTACAGCTTAGCAATTTATTCAATAGCCTAGAAAAGTGGAATGCGTCCTGGGCTACTTTTTCAAAGGTCTTTCTTCAATGCTGTTTCCTTTGGAGTCCAGAGCTCGGCTCTAGGAGAACTGACGTGGACTTTCTAACAAGTAGGTGCCTCGTTCGTCGCATAATCTCTTCGCACCAGCTTCCACCTCTGGGCGCAAATAAATGTGACTTTGCCATTGTCATTTATCAGCGACCCTGGCACGAACTCCTAAACTCACGCCGTAATATGTCTCAGAAAGCTCTAACCCTCTGTAAATTTATCAAGTGAGTACCTTGGCATGTCTGTAGTCACCGCAGAAGCCTAAAGTTTTGTGCGTCAAATGTGCTCAGAAATGAATAAGTAAATGTTGTGAGTACGTATTTCATGCGTGTCTCCTGAAATAGTCACTTATCAAACTGCGGAATGCCTGATGAGAGCTAAAATTACCTCGCAGTGCTGTTTCAGATCTTACATGAAATATTTAGCACTAAAGAATCGTGTTCTTCAGAAATCACCACGCTGTAGATAGATTGCAGAATGGGAAATTTGTCGTTCAAACGATTGTGATGTGTTTCTGCAAATTCGATCATACGTGTTCCCAAAAATCCAGGTTCCTATAGTAGAGGCAAAGTAACTCGTCATGGGGGAATTGGATTCATAGCAAGTACCTTGCCAGGACGGCGGCTTCACCCCGCTGACCTGACTTGTGTGCTGGGCGTTTGCAAAACACTAGGGCAAAATTAACAACATCTCAACGCTGTGGAAAGAAAGCAATGTGCAATACTCTTTAGGAGAAATGGACATGGTAGAACTAGATTTATAAAACGAAGGATTCCATTTATTACATATCCATGTGCCACAGACAGGTCCGAGGTAATATTTCCGCGTCGACACCCGTGAAGAACTTCGTTAATTGTAGTTCCCTGTTAGAGCGTTGATGTTGATGAGCGGACTATATTGAAAATAAGGAAAGCCGGTGAGACCAGTGCAATGCTCTACACTTAGGCGGAATTGAGCATAATAGCGCTTGTGAACATCATGAATATACAAATTTACGTTCTGGGACGGAAATTTTATTCTCGCTTTTGGTTACATTTAGTCGGCCTTAGAAGTGTAGGAAATCTGGCTTATGGAAATATTCGTGCTGGACCTCGTACTTAAAAGTCGGCGTAATATCTGCAAACATTCTTTTAGCAAGCAGCTGCACATTTGGAGACCTGCAGCGTGGCGTTGTCGGGGGTGGGCTTAAAGTAGCGGATAAAAACACGAGAAAGAAACTTGCCCTTTTCAAAATCACTGCAGAAAATGCGCAGTATAATTCTTTTTTTGTAATGTGATGGAATAAAAGAGAAGCGCATAGACCGTTCATTCGTTGTCTATTTTTATTTTGCTATGTCTTCGAAGTGAATGCTATGACCTAGAATTCAGCAAATAGCTAGGGAAATCTTCCTGGTTCTTCTCTCTCTAGCGTCATCGGTAAGGGGGCCTTTGTTCACCAGAGATCTCAGCGAAGAAAAAACACTGAAAATACAATAAAAAAGCAACAGGAAAGAAAAGCAAAAGGCTTTCACTGGTCGCTCGAGAGGTCGTTTTGAAAATCGATTGCAGCCGCTTTTCACCAGTGATCGCGGGAACTCGCTGCATCGAAGGGTGGCTTAGTAAGAAATGAAGTTCGAATATTCGTCGGGTGACAATTAAATTGTGTAAGGCCTGCAGACATAAAATCGGGGCTTTTTGGTTGCGAGAAACTGGAAAGCAAAGCGACTACGAGAATCGTCTCGGCGTATGCTTTTGGGTAACGTTGTTCAGGCATGGGGAAATAGCACAGCTGCGGGAAGACACTTCTGCTACCCGAAGGAGTGTAAACATGGCTTGCCTTGCAGTCAGAACAGGTCCGACGACTTGCATGACTTCGTGAAGAAATATGGAAGTTGAAATGGCTGCCTACATGCCATTGCTGTTCACAAACTTTGTCAGAAAACTCAGCAACTCCTTCATCTGCGGTACCATCGAATGAGAATCTCTCTACGTTGGCTTTTGAGAAACCACCATGTCTATGCGAGCGCTTTGCGCGCAGTTTGTCTGATTTATGTCATCGTTCTTACATTTCATTTTGCGTCAGAATTTTAACGATAGGTGGCGAAAGATGTCTAGTCGTGTTCATGTTTCAGTCGTAGAGACTGGTGCACAGAAGAAGCTGTATTCTAACACCTCAGCTTAGACAACGTTTCTTGCCGGAAAAAAAAATTTGTAAAACAGCCTACGCAGGTTATGCATACGATGCAGACCTTGTCGGCTTGTGACATCGTATTCCCACTCGTGTCGCCATCGTACGGTAGCTAGAATAGTACCTGCGGGTGCGTGGTTTCCACAGCAGAGCAACGCGTCCCTCACATGGCGGGAACGTGCCCCCGCGTGTTGTCAGAATGCTGACCTAGAAGCTCCCCCAAAATGCTAAGAGCAATGAAGCAAGGCGTACCCGCATATGCGCAAAGACCACTCCGTTAGTTTATATGCAGAGACAATGTTCTATTACGTGTGCGGCGCATGCTGCAGCTCAACGCCGGAGGAGGTGCCCAGACTTGTCGCTGCGGGAAAAGGGCGAAGCAATGAATGCGATAGCAACACAGCAATGTCATACGAAGTAAGGTGAGCGGCTTTGGTAGCAACAACACGCAGAACTGTTGTCGACGCCATCGGCGTTTTGCCCGCGTTCGCTCAAAATGCGTGCGGCGTTGGTGACTGTTGCCGGAGCCTCTGATATAAATAGGCACTGCGTGCCGCAGCTAAACGTCGCCTCATTTCCCTCCCCCTCCCCCACGGCCTCTCGCTCGTTGGAAGAAGGCGCGTTTGCTCTACATACATGGTGATTGTGAAGGAGAACAGAGACGCCTACTTCTGCAGCCCTTAAGCGAGCACGGCGCAGAACGCGCGTTTGTTCTCCGCCGTGCGTTCACTCCCCGTGAAAGACGCGCCCCTCGCGCCCTTTCACTCGCACATACAGCGTTCGGCGCGCGGCGACGATTTCTTCTCCAAATGACGTCATACGGAACCTCACGGCGACGGCGACGGCGACGGCGACGGCGACAGCGACGGCGACGGCGACGGCGACGCCGACGGCAGAAATCTGCTTTTGAGTGTCCATATAATTGCTATCGCAATAAAAAATTTGTCGCAGTTTCACCTGAAAGGTGAAGCATCAATTGCGATAGCAAATTTGTAGAGAGATATACGGAGTAATGATATTAGCTTTATCAGCTGTATAAACTTGGACATGCAGCAGCACCGGCAACGCGCCGAACTGTTGTCGACGCCGTCGGCATTTTGCCCGCGTTCGCTCAAAATGCGTGCGGCGTTGGTGACTGTTGCCGGAGCCTCTGATATAAATAGGCACTTGGTGCCGCAGCTAAACGTCGCCTCCCTTCCCTCCCCCTTCCCCCCCTCTCCCACGGCCTCTCGCGCATCGAAAGAAGGCGCGTTTGCTCTACATATATGGTGATTGTAAAGGAGGAAAGAGACGCCTACTTCTGCAGCCCTTAAGGAAGCACGGCGCAGAACGCGCGTTTGTTCTCCGGCGTGCGTTCACTCCCCGTGAAAGAGCGCGTCCCTCGCGCCCTTTCACTCGCACATACAGCGTTCGGCGGCGCGCGGCCACGATTTCATCTCCATTGACGTCATACGGAACCTCACGGCGACGGCGACGCCGACGGCAGAAATCTGCTTTTGAGTGTCCATATAATTGCTATCGCAATAAAAGGAGGCCGAGGCTAAATGAGAACGTTGACAAAACCCTGCAGTTCAAAAGCGCGAAGCGGGCGCACACATCGTGCTCGCCGTGATTATGCAGCAGTACAGGAATGCGAGGCCAACACAAGGCGGCAACGCCGACAAGACCCTGTGCTTCTAACTGATGCTGCTGGCGGTCTTCGAGGTTTCTCTGTTCATATGTGTACACACGCCACACAACGGATGTTTACTTAGCTTACGTTTACCGCAGTTCATACTGCCACTACAGCTACAAGTCATAGACTTCGTGTGCTATTCTTAAATGTTACTATCGCATTCATTGCTTCGCCGTTGTGGCGAAACTGTGATTATTTGTTTGTACATTCGACGTGCCTGCCTCCATTTCTTCGTCTCTCTGTTTCTTTTTGCATGTAATCATGCGATGTCGTACGCCAATGCACACACCCCCGCATGCTTGTGTGCATTCTTCAGAGCAAGTGGGTAGGCGAGCAAGAGATTTATTTCATCATAAAGAAGGAACTTCACGGAGACTTACAAGCCAAAATATTCTTGCCAGGGATGATATCACGTGGCGAAACACGTCGCTAGAAAGCGCACACGTTGCCGGGGTGGTGCGTTTCTTCGCTGCATTTTGCGTGCTATTCCTCGTCCAATGCGAGATGAAGGATAGGGGTTCACTTTGGAAAGATACAGAAGGGGGAAGGAGGCGAGGACAAATGCAGGATACCCGAGGTGACAAAAGCGCGTTCACAAAAGAAGACGAGTGGCACTTCGCGGGTAGAAGCAAGTAGGACCAGTGTGCAGGGAGGAGAGGAGACGCTGGGAAAGTTGGCGGGAACGAATCGCCGCGCTTTTACGCGTCCTCGGAAAGGGATGACGCGGTTCTTTCATCCGCGCGCGAAAGATATCTCGCCGCCGCTGCCGCCATCACCGCGTAGCGGTGGACCTAATGTCTGAATGGCGTGTCGTAAAAGCGGCCGTCGCGAGGCATTTTCTTGAGGCCGCCGTCAGCGCTTCTGCGCACAACCACGCGGATGCTCTCTAGCAGGGGGCACAACAGCGTGCTTGACGAGAGAGATGGCTCTGCTTGACGATATGACGACACTTTTTGAGATCTACAGGCAGACGCTGTTTTCCGGAGAAGGTGGAATGGGATGCTTTCGGGTTGCGCACGGAGTAAGTACGCTCGCTACAGGCACATAAGGCATTGGGCGGCAGCCTGAACTCCTAGACGGCCTTTTTTATGGCTCACATATAGAAATACTGCTGACAGTGGACAGGCGCGCCTTAGCTCGAGTCTTATGTCCTAGCGTCCTGCATGTGCTTTCAGCGACATCACGAGCGTCGTATGGTGCAAAGGCAGTGGCACCAGAGCGAAGGCTGTTTTTTCTGTGTAGCTATTATTCGTTGTAGACGCGAACGAACAGAACTGTAACTGAAAGCCACGCACCTCGTTTGCATTGTCGAATCGTTTTACACGTTTGCTGTGGCATCAAATGTGTGTTTTGAAGAAAATCTCACAACCGTTTTCACAATGACTGTCGACTGTAATGCGTTCAGCATTCAGTCAATACAGCGACGTTAGGTAATACCACTGTCGAAAATAGTGGTGTATGAGGCGTGCCTTGCAGCGAGGCTCTTTCGCGCTACCTTAAGAACACTCGGCAACATCTAGCGCCACAGCCACGAAGCCTGCGCGTCGCCTCCGAAATGCACGGTGCGCCGGTGCGTGCAAACGCCGAGAAACGCGGTATGCGGTAACTGGGTTCCTCTCTCGGTCTTTTTAACAACGGAGCTTTTTAAGCTTTTCGTTTCCCCGCGTAGCGTTCGCATAAGCTCACCTAGCGATGACGTCACTGCGCACAGCTGCGCCTCGCTTCACCTTGCGATAGCCAATCGATATCCAATCAATAGCTATTCGATAATCGATCAATAATTATTCAATTCCAGAAAATGCTGGGGTTGACTTGGTACTGCTTAGCCTAGCCCAAATATGTGGCCAATACCTTGAGATAACCTATCGATAGCCAATCAATAGCTAATCAATAATCGATAAATAATCAATAAATCCCGGAAAAGCATAACCCGTAAGGCGAGAACCAGCTAGGTGCACAACCCTGCGCAATCTGCACACGCTGCGCAATCTGGGGACGCTGCCGAGAAGTCCCAGCGCAGCCGTCGAGACAAATGGTGGCGCACCGGGGCCTGCAAACACTGAGAATTGTTCCCTCGCTTGCCGCACACTTATTGGCGCATACTCAGTGACCCAATTTGACGAGATGCTCATTGAAGAGCGACACATACGCAGTGCATTTGTGTCACAGATCGCTGAATCGTTGTGGTGAAAGACGTTCATTTCAGAGCGGCACGTACGCAGTGAACTTGTGGCTCATACTGCTAATGTGTCAAGTTGCTGACGTTTGAGAAACCCTTGTAATGTGGGTTCAATTACACCGAGCATCGAAAAACATTTAAAGGGTATTTTAACCGCGAATGTGTTTAACCTGGGCGTCTGTCGTCAGGTTGTGCAGAAAGGGTCCAAACGCAATGGCACACGAACTCGCGAAGCTGCTTAAGCTCGAGGATAGTCCGTCCAGTGTACGCCGCAAAACCTCCGCCTGGCGATGACGTCACCATGCGTCTCCTAGCAACGTTTCGCGCCAGCTGCGCCAACCGCGCCGAGCCTCGCCACAGCTGGGTGAGCCGTGAAGTCATCGCGCGCGCCGCATCGCTTCGCCTTAGTTTGGCCGAGCCATGAGGTCACCGCGTTCTACGGAGTGGTTGCCGCGGCTGCGCAGAGGCAGAGCTAAGCCATGATGTCACTGCGCCGGCCCACGGGATATATAGCTCCGCATTGCCGCCGCACGGCACAGAATCCCCGCCGTCTCCGCGTCGAGCACATCGCCGCGAAGATGGAGCGGCCGAAGAAGAGCGTCACTCCCGAAGAAAAGGAAGCGTTGCGAGAAAGCCGCCGCGCCACTACTCGAGAGCGAGTGAGACGGCTTCGGTACGATCCCGAGTATCGCGCCGCCGAAGCGGGGGCGAAACGTCGGTGATTCACAGAAGATCCGGAGTTACGAGCCCGCGAAACACAGCAAAAGCGTTTGAGCGTCCAGAAGCGTCGAGATACCTTAATGAGCGGGTGTTCATTGCTCCTTGGGCTCTCGATGATTCCGGGGTGATCTTGCGCAAAACGTGGCTGGGTCTCGAAGCATAACCTCTCAAAAACTTGGGCCGAACCGAAATAAAGCTAGGTGGGGTCACCAGCTCATCTGTTTGCCCAGTCTTCGCACCACTAGTGTGAAGTTTCCCCCAAATTTTTGTCATTATATACCGGCCGATTCCTAGTGGAAATTAGTTGGTTACCGAAATTGGTGTCAATGACGTTCACTGAGGAGCAGTACGAACGTATACGCTGCCACATATTCTGTGACCCAAGTTGGTCCGATGGTCGGTGTCGAACGCTGCTCGCTCAGCACGGCAACACGATGCGTTACTCATTCGACAAGCGACCACCCAGCGGCCCAGGTAGGTGCCTACCGTGCTCACTAGGGAGGCCAGCAGCGTGCCCCAATTTGTACATCTGAGACACGCAACGAGTCAAACTTAATAAAGGCAAACACAAAACAACGTGTCCTTATATGCCAGCACCTTGTTATTTCTGCTTATTTTTGGGGTGCATGAACAATAATTACAGAAATTAGGGCACACAGGTCACTACACCTGACTTGTTAAAATTCACGTAATATGAATGCTCATCAATAGCGACGTTCGAATGTTGGTGATTTTTACCAGCCATGGTGGTGTAGTGGCAACGCCATTATGCTCCTAAGCCCGAGGACGCAGAATCGAATCTTGGCCGCGGCGGCCGAATTTATACTGGGGCTAAATGAAACAAAAGCTCTTGTACCTTGGATTGGGTGCACGTTAAAGAACCTACGCGGTCAAAATTAATCCGGAGCACACCACAATGGCATGTTTCATAAACATATCGAGGTTTTGGCACTTAAAACACAAGAATGCTATGTTATTCTAATGGCGTGATTTTATTTTGTCATCCATGTGCAATCTGGTTAATTTCGCACGACACTACTGTTCAACTATTCAAGCATATTCAGGAGCAAAAACATTACAAAGTTTTTTAAAGAGTGGCTGCTTGGAAGTAAGGTGTTTTTACGTTAACATCTCGGCCCCTAAATGTTTTTATTTGAGCCTATAAATTTTGAAAGATTGAAAATGTTCAGTCCTCGGAGACATTCAAAGTCTCTTCGTTGCTGTTTGTTTTAAGTCGCTTTTACCCCTGTTTTCCCGGCGAAACTAACAAATTTTCACATTTCAACTTCATGATGCAGTAAAGCCAGTCTCGGTTGAGATCAAAGGACCCCGTGGACCGCTGTCAGCGGAGCTGCCGGCACAGGTCATCTGCCAGGTGAACGGCTCGAGGCCAGAGGCACTGGTTCGCTGGTTTCTGGGACCATACCAGCTGAACGACACCGAGACGCACGTCATCTCACCTAACACCACGCTGGGAGTGCTGAACTTTGTGCCTGGAGACCGCGACCATGGTGCACGGCTGCGCTGTCTCGCCTCCAACTCAGCGATTGGTGGAGCGCAGGGCAGCACATCTGCGCCTCTGGAGGACTCCTGGATACTCGACGTCCACTGTAAGACCACACCCAGAGTCGTTTATTGGACTTTTCGTTATTAATGCAGCTAGTAGTAGTCGCGAGGCATAGAAGCGTAATCATTTGTGGCCTAAGCCGAATGTCCAGTCTGCAACATGCAATTTTGCTCCATTTATTATTTTTCGGTTACTCGTATTTCTCAGACAATACATTTGAGAACCGCGAGTCCTAATGGTAACTAAACTAATTCTGTAAATATGGGGGAGGGAAGGAACGAGGTGGTCACGAAAGTATTGGAATGGTGGCTCAAGCAGTGCTATGCAAGGAACACCCACCATGGGGGCGTAGTGACTTTGGCATTGCGCTTATTGATAAGCCCGAGGGCGACGGACGAAATTGCGGCCGCCGCGGCCGGATTACGATGAGGGTGAAATGGACCAAGGCCCATGTACTGCGCAATGGGTGCACGCCAAAGAACCCCAGGTGGACCAAATTATTCTAGAGTTCCCTCCCAAAAACGGCGTTCCTCTTAATCATGTCATGGTTTAGCCACGTAAAACCCCAAAATTTATTTCAAATATACAATCAACTAGCAAAATTTTGCCTGTGTTACTTCATATTTTTCTCAAGAACCAGTTTTATATTTATAACAGAGATAAAATAAAGCAATATGGAACCTCTAGAGTAAGACATAGCACTGTTTATTGTGTCACAAAATATGCCGACATGCCGGCTGGACTCTGTCAAAGAAATTAGGTGTGAAGACAAATGTGCAGCGTTGCCTGCTAACGAATTCCATATTACTCGAGGAAGCCATCACTTATGATGCGTATCTTGCAATTCGAAGTGGGTTAAGTTGTCATCATTTGGATGTCTTGCCTAACAAGGGACGTGCAGAGAAGCACTCGAGCGTGTTGTAACGTTTGGCGAGGCTAACACGCAAGCATTTGACAAACAACCGACTTAAGTTAAGGGACCCAACAGAAACTAAAAGTATTCGGTGTTTCCAACCGCGCATTCTTTCGCTCAATTTGCAAAGTTCTTGTCTGAAAGAAGCTTTAAGTTTGAAACGGTCTGGAGATGCAGGCGCTTAAACCCGGTTCAATTCACTTTGCGAGTAACATTCACATGACCAAAAGATTCGCGATTAAACAGATACAAAAAGCGGCTTACATCAAAATCTCTCTCAAAGGGTGCGTAATAGGCTGTGCTCGTGCATTTTATAACTGAAAGGTCAGCGCGGCTGGCCCCACTTTTTTCGCGTAGAATCCTTTTCAACCTGTTCTCAAATGCTAAAATCCGGACTGAAAACAGGCACAACCAAGCGGAACGCATGCGATGTGTATCTCAGAAAACTACAAGACTCGTTATCTTGCCTTTTAAACCCTATAACAACCATAAGCTCTGCTCTAGCTCAAAATAAAGGGTAACCATGAAAACTGGCTTGCAACATAGAGCCCCAGTCAGTATATAGCTACTGAAAAGTACTTGAGCATTCGTCGAGAGTTTTCATGGAATGCGCTTCGACAAACCAGTTGCCAAAGAATCTCCCAATGAACAGAGCTGCACCGATTAAAAAAAAGCATCCGTTGAAGAATTGTCTTTCTTGCTAGACTGTTATTATCTTCATTAAATAAATACTAAGCTGGGCTATTTACTAGGCATCTTGCGACTTCAACATTACCTGGCAAGCGCAAACGACATTTAGAAGCCTGAGGTTTGCAGACGAATTGCAGAACGCACCATTTGACGAACGATTACACCGTAAAAAGAACGTATTAGCTCAGGATAAGTGCATAGAGCTGACGCCTATAATAATGACAGGAAAAATATAGAGTTGTAAATTTCTCTCTTCAAGACGTCACCTCCTCATTAGAAGTTATAACCCGAATATACAGTCCGACTATGCCATGTTTAAAGAGTGTTTTTCACCAACTTAACCTCTTTTTCACCAAAATATTAGGCGCGCAATGTGACGCTGCAGGACAGGGGGATATTTCGAGTCGTAATTGTAGTAGTAATATCAGAGCTTGGATTTGTTAAAGTGCATTACCTTGGGGTCATTGACACTAGACGTAATTTAAGAGGTCTCCTACTCATTAAAAACCTATATATTATGTATATATTTTAGCAAGACAATGATTATACGCCATTACTAGACTATTTGACGTCCGCCGCATGATGCAGAAGCTGCCTTAGGCATTACTGAACGCTACTATCGGTGCAGTTTGCAATAACTCTGTGGCTTACAGATAAATATGAGTGTACACATGGGTTACAAATATATGAACTAGTTTTTCCCTGGTGTGCCAAAGCAATTGCAGCAGCTTGAATGGTTCCATAATGCACAATTCTGAGTAGGCAGTCGACGAAAAACTACGAAATAGAAACATCATCACGAACCGTGGGATTCCATATTTTCTAATGCTTCCTGTAATGTTACCCGCTTAAGCAATTTAGTGAGCTAGAAGGGGAAGTTTAGAAGGCAGCTATTTTAAGATCAGCCGAATGTTATCATGGAGTAGTGGTGGAGCGCTCGTGTCCCAGTCGTGGCCTTCGTTCGAACACAGCTATATGAGTGCTTTTAAAGCGAAGTTTTCCTTTCCACTCTCCCAGGGTTTGGCATTGGTCCTCATTTTCTCGCCGGATATATTGGTGAATATATGTGTATAGACAACTATAGGGCCACTGGGTATTTGCGCGGATAGACATTTGCTGCTGGCTGCTGTCTGGCCTAGTAGACAACTTGGTAGCTAGCTAGCTGGGTATGTGCAACCAAGTATGCGCCTATACTTGGCAAATGCCTAAGAACCCCAGTGGTTCAAGGAATGTGAAGCCTAAACCTATTCAGATATCTGTCAAACTTCTCTCTGCACACACCTCTCATCATTATGATTCCCTCGATAAGCATCATATATGGCTCCGTCCTCGTCATGCATACAGCTAATAGCTGCAGGTGATGAGGCTTTGCTCATGTCACCTACTACTGCTGCGACCTCGCTAACTCAAACAAGCTTAGCGTCATTTACATTCCAACGTTGCGCTGCCTCCGCATTTCCTTTCACCTAATATTTTACGGCGCCGAGGTGATTCAGCATGACATTACATGGTATTACAGTGATAGCCAGTTTACGAGTTCATAAGCGCGTATTGCAATAAGCAGAAAAAGAGAAGCAGCCAGTCTGCCTACCGAGTCTTGCACCTTTGTCACCATCCTTAGGCAGGCCATGTATAGGTTGACAGTACATCTGCCCTTCTCTTATAATTCCGCTCCCTTTGCACGAGCGCATCACTTACTGTCAAACTTCCGTGTCGGCACGCAGACAAACCGGTGGTGCAGCTGCGGCTAGGCAGCGGCCTCAGCCCGTCCAACATCCACGAGGGCATCGACATCTACTTCGAGTGCAGTGTGCGCTCCAACCCACCGGTGAGCGAGGTGTCGTGGACCTTCGATGGTCGCGACCTCCACACGGACGGTGCCCGAGGCATCATCGTCAGCAACCAGTCACTCGCGCTGCGCTCTGTCAACCGTACCAACAGCGGTTTCTACGCCTGCCACGCTGCGAACTCGGAAGGTGAAGCCGAGAGCAACCGTCTGCGGCTCAGGGTTCTACGTGAGTTTTGATGTTCACTATCATGCCACTCTTGGTGAAGTCCGCGTTCGCTAATTAACGCGGTGTTTAGAAGGGTTATACGTAGGGTTATTTGGTCACTATGGAATAGTTGCTATGTGAGAATAAGTAAACTTTAGATGCGAAAAGAAAGCAAACGATGAAATTTCCTAGAAAAGACAAAGAGAATAAAGGAAGGAGTTCTCTTTGAAACTGACACGTACCAATAGAAGAGTAGTTTGTAAGAATATGTTTATGCTTTCGGTTATATTTGTAGCTACTTAAATAATATTAGTGAATGCTGGCACACATATTCGGAGCATTAAGCGTATGAATTTGTGAATAAAATGTAGTCATATTTAAAACAAGCATTGTTCATTCCTCACGATTAATTTGATTTGCTTATATACGGATCAACACTTCGCAGAGAAAATTTTGGTCGATTAATTTAGGCTTTATTTATCACATTCAGAGGCGCAGCGAAAAGTGAGACTAGGCTAGCAACTTCCTCCTCCAGTCAAGAAAGATGGCACCAGTGTGCGCCCGCACACAGACGCACGCCCGCACGCACGTACGCACGCACGCAAGCACGCGCACTCTGCCCAGCGGTCTGTTTCGACTGTAAAGCGTGCATTGCCACGCATAAACTGTTGCTGCAACAGAGCCATCTTTCCAGTCAAATTACTCCGTGACTAATGAAATACAGCAAATTTAAATGATTCTTCATGTTTTCCCCACTCACCCCGACAGTTAACACACGACTGCTTGCCGCTGAGTGACCACTTAAGTGGCGTTTTTTTCTTCTTTTTTTAACGCTATTCTTGCGCCACTTTGGCGCTTATTGTTCCCCACGGGGTTGTTGTGCGACGTACTTGCAGATTCACCAGTGTGCCAGTCGGGCCACCGGCAGCACTCGCACTCAGTAGCGAAGCACGAGACGGTAGAGGTGGAATGCGATGTGGAGGCGGACCCGAGCAACGTGACCTTCTCGTGGACCTTCCACCAGGCGCACCGGACCGCTGCGCTGTCTCCGAACGCCAGCTTCTCGACGCCGCCGGGGGCCCCGCTGCGCTCCGTGCTGCGCTACACACCGCGTTCGGACACCGACTACGGCACGCTCTACTGTCGCGCACGCAACGCCGTCGGCGACAGCCTCGAGCCTTGCATATTCCAGATACACCCCGTCGGTGAGTTTCCCTTCTTGCACTCACGAGCGGTATTCTTGAGTGAGGTAAGCTGCCTTTCAAAACCTAGAGAGTGGATACGGAATGCACTCTCCAACCATGAAGGGTAGCTTACCGATATGCTTAGGAATCTAATTAATTAATCATTTGTACAGATACTAAAATATAGGGCTTAAACTTGGAGAATAACGAGCAAGCTTGAGAAAAGCGATGAATTGGTCAAGTTGCTGTTCGTTCATCTTGTAATGTGCTATATACAACTGCGTAAAAAGAATAACGCAAGGACGCACCTGACAAGCACACCAGTCAGCCTTGTTTAGTGTGTCCTATTGTGTTAATAATTTTGCGTGGTCGCTCTCAGTCCATTACACGATGAAAGTTTGAATAATCTAAGAACCACGCAGTCAGAAATGAAGTGAAAAATAAATGCTGGCTCTCTCGTAATCGAGAGTAACTGTAAGCATGAATGGCTACCATATGGCGTCTTTGGCTACCTGTGGTTGTTTGGGAAGTAACTAGCGAATGTAATGCGGTCCTGTAGAGTGGGTTGGGGGCCAGAGACCGCAGTATCTTAACTTTTGACCGGTTGCCCTGATGATCTCGTTTTGTTCTCGCAACGATGCCCGGGTGTTCTCGTTTGAGTGCCCGAATATTCTCGTGTGAGTGCCCGGATAGCGGCTCTGGATTTTGGCTCAAGGTCACTTGAAGGTCGCTGACAACAGGGCATTGTCAGGTCGCTGTCATTTTAAGCATTTCATGCTTAAAGTGACAGGCGTAACTTGAAGGGAGAGGAATACGGTGGTATGGCATTAGAGAGCAAAAATAATATAGCTGATATTCCAGTTAAGATTCAGCTCAAGAATTGTGCTGGTCATGTAATGCGCAGAGAAAGAAACGGGTGGTGTAATAGAATGACAGCATGGGTGTCAAAGGAAGGGAAACGTAGTCGAGGACGGCAGAGGATTCAGTGGCTTCATGAAACTAGGACATTCAAAGGCACAGCACAAGGTAAAATGACGAAATACGTGGGAAATCGGAGGTCTCTTCCGGAGGGAGGCATTCGCCCTGCCAGGGACATGATTGGCTCATGGTGCTGATGATTAATAAAAAATGTACCAACCGTCTTTTTCTGTCTGAATAGTTCTTGTGTCTCAACGTGGCTACCAAATCCAAACACACAGCTCCGTTTTAATCCAGGGTTGTATAGCGTACAGTGCTATACAAACACAATTATCATGGGCGCTTAAAAATACGGTTTGATTTTATGCCGAAAAGAATTTATTCTGTTCTCAATTTGCATTTTATAAGCGTATGAAAACAAATTGATTCTGTGTAGTAAGTCATATACGCTTAGCATAACTCGCGTGACCTGCATTACTTCAAAGGTAATCCGCCGTATAAGTAAATATATTGCGCGGAAGCCTAAAGCATTCCACTTACTATTTTTTCGAAATGTCCGGCAGGCGCACTTTCACGCTGGTTATGGTTAAGTCATTTAGTAGTGCATTTCGCTGACGTATATATTTTAAAATTTTTGCTCCTGCAAGACCTTTTACTGGGCGCACTGTACTTTTTGTTCCTCCGCTTCAATACGAGAACGACTAAATTGCGTGTGTAGCCCTGTATTTCACGTGACCTACACATGCTGGTCACCCTCAGGGGGGCTGCATTTTTTTAAAATTTAGTGCTGTGTTCCAGGAGAGATGATTGGAAGAGGTGGTTGGAAGAGGCAGTTTCACCAGATAATGCACTGATGCTCTGCTTGTAGACATTCTTGTGCAATATCCGCCATATTGTGTTAGTGAATCAAGACGTGTGGAGAAGTGCACTCGCAGAATTTCGCCAATCCCATTTTCTGTAATTGTAATGTATGCTCTAAGCTAAAATTAAATAATCTTGCAAATTTAATTTTCTGTCATTGTAGCAAGCGCTCTAATCACAAATTTAACAGGTAACGAGCTAATTAGAAGAGCTGATGCAGAAGCTGGTTAATGAGAAGAATAAAAAAAGATACAAATAGCTGCGTGTATACGCCGGTTTATTGCTCTGGATGTTGGCGTTTACAATACTGGTTCATTTACACATATAACATAAACCTTATCAATTCAAACAAATATGAGGTTTACTCTGGTTTACCGTTGCGCAGAGTGTACGAAAAAATTTGGTGGATTAAACCATCATCTGTGCTCGATGAATTTTATATTTTCTTTCTTTGCAATGACAGTGACATGTCACTAGAAGCAAGCAGATAAATCTGTTATGAAAGTGACATGTCACTAGAATCAAGCAGATAAATGTGTTGCTATAGGAAAACTTGTCTGACGCTTGTATAACTTGATGATAACATTAAACAAATTTCAGGTGGCTTTAAGTTGGCGCTACTACTAGTATAGTGCTAGCATATCATCAAGGACGCCAGCAGCCTTCCACGCGCTCTTTTGTTTTTCAGATATTGCGCAAAATAGAAGTGTGTCGGTAACTATACATCGCGCTCCTTACACTGCAATCCCGAGATAGGCAACTCAAACGAGACAAAATTATATTGCTGGAAAATGGCACCTCGGCGTTTACAGAAAAATCACGCACAACCCCAGATGGTGGGACAGTATAGTAGAAGTCAAGAAATAACAACGCTGGCAGAACTTGCGTACTCACAAAGGCGAGAAAACAGAAATGTCAAGAGTTAAAAGAAAGGCGGTGGCGCGACGCTAAGGAAAAACACTTTCTGATCACGTTGCCAACAGCTACCCCTCTATCCCTACACTCTCTCCTTTACTCTTCTCAAGGTGGCAAGGCAAAGGAACGGGGCGCTGGTAATGCCTACATGTTCAGCGGAGCTGTTCTTTCCGAGAGGTCAGGGATCGAACACGCAACGTTTGGCGTGGTGCCGGCTCGAGGCTCCTAGCGCTTTTACGACCTCTCCTATTCTTACCTCGGCTTGCAGGCGGTCCCCGAAGTGACCTCCTTTTTCCCGCTTAGCTCGCAACCACGCAGCAACCGAGCTGCCGGGCTTTCTTTACGATCGACTGATCGAACAGTGCTCAAGTGTTTCACCGAGTAGAGACCACGTAGCAGTGTCTCTCGGAAAAGAAAAATGGAAAGAAAACAAAGAACTGAACTAAATCCTTTTCTCCAGACTCGTAAGCACAGCACGAGACGAGATCTGGCGCGCGAGGATAGGTAGGGAAAAAAAAGTAATAGCTGGGTGAGCAGCCGTTCAACACAGTGGTCTTGACGTCGAGAACGATGGTTATTTGATGATCTGGGTGATTCGCGTTGCAAAGAAGACAGACATAAAAAAATGCGCAGCAAGGAAAAAGCGAAGTAAAGGCCGCTGATCTGCCTCAAGGGAAATGGGGTGAATTTGCAGCCCCTGGCATATATCCCCAAATGTGCCTATACAGCCCCAGCTTGCTCAGTTTTGCCATTGCGTGTCGCGTAATTTGGGCGGATTATGTAACCGCAGCGAAATATAAAGAATGCTTAGATAATCAGAGGAGAATCGGATGGTGACCCCTGTAGATTTTTTAATAAAATAATTATTTCATTTAATTATTTAGTTATTTAGTTATTTATTTAGGCAACGTGTATATTTTTAATGTTTAAGATTAATTCATTCGTAGACAGCAGGGCAACTACCTACCGGCGAATCCAAGGAAAAATTACTATTTGTGACGCCTGACTAGGCCTCGTTACGAAACAGAACACACAGTACTGCAGACAGTTTACAGTCAAATCTGAGACATTCAGCGTACCCGCCGTGGTTGCTTAGTGGCTATGGTGTTGGGCTGCTGAGCACGAGGTCGTGAGGTGATCGAAACCCGGCCACGGCGGATGGGGACGAAATGCGAAAACACCCGTGTACTTAGATTTAGGTGCACGTTGAAGGGTCATTTGACCAAGTGGTTCACATTTCCGAAGTCCCCCACTACGGCGTGCCTCATAATCAGATCGTGGTTTTGGCACGTAAAACCCCAAAATTTAATTTTTTGAGACATTCAGCCTATTACATCTATAGCTATAGGTATAACACGCAAGTGAAAACAGGATATAATAAGTTGCAAATGGTCTACAACGAGTACGAGCACACGGAAATAATATGAAGTTCGATAGAAATGTTCGAAGAAGACCAAATACAATAAAGGAGAAAACCAACCAAGCATATACTGATAAGAATTTGCAACGCACATTCACTTACTTAAGCCTTTTTCAGTCATTTAACCCTATTTCTGTGGCCTCAGTAGTTGCCACAGAATACGAACCCTTTATTAGCGTCCAAGTGTGACATCAGTTACACAGTACGTAAGTCGCCGGGTGTTTAATAGGAGCAATTGGTGCAATACGTTTTATCGGCGCAGTGTTGTAGTTACAGTTCAGAGTATACTTGGCTTTAATTTATTCTCAACGTCAGACTTGGTGTCCCAGAAACGGCGCCGCGTCGTAATTGGCATAGATGTAATATATTTCAGACTAATCAATCAGGAAGAGCATGTCTGCAATAAAAAATCATGAGGCAGGCTCCTTTACGTCCGTAATAAATCTAGTTATTACGTTAAGCACGACCTCATGTTTAAATGTCGGCACTCTGGGCTTTGCTTATCTGTATAACCATAAATGGCGACAGCAGTAAGCCTATGTTGTGCGTTGAAAGTGCAGGACAAAGTCGCAACATACGAACGAATAAAAATATCCTCGAATGTCCGACATCTAGAAAGCGGCGTGATCGTAAAGAGTGGCTCTGTTATAGTGCACAGCTGCTTGCGTTGCAAAATTTGTTAGAGCAAAGAAATTAGGGATTCCGCAAAATTGAGATAAATATTTGGATTATGTCGAAAGAATACGTCCATGAAGCACTTCAGAGCTATGTCTTATATGAAATTGGATGCAGCATAGAAATAAGAAGAAAAGTGCGTTGGGGGCGTGATGCACGAAACAAATATTTAATTTAATGGGTAACAGAGCTGGTGTGCAATAATTTATCAGAATATTGTTCCACTTTCGGTTCCCAAGGACATTGATCGTAGAAAAAACAATAACACTGCTGAAATGTTCTCGATCCCCACTAGCAATATTAGCGTAGTCATCGATGCTGTGACGATAATGATCATTAACACAAAGTAAGTACGTGCAATCTGAAGTCAAAGGCTTTCTTCTTTCTGGGGCTTTACGTGCCAAAACCAGTTCTGATTATGAGTCACGCCGTAGCGGAGGGCTCCGGATTATTTTGACCACCTGAGGTTCTTTAACGCGCACTACAACGCAAGCACATGGGTGTTGTTGGCATTTCGCCTCCACCGAAATGCGGCCGCCGCGGCCGGGATTTGATCCCGCGATCTCGTGCTCAGTAGAGCAACGCCTTAGCTGACTGAGTCACCGCGGGGTTTCTAAAAGGCTTTCAGCAAGGTTTTCCGATTTCTTCTCTCTTGCACAAACCATGTCCAAACCGTACATGCAAATTATACAGTGTGTGCACTTCATTTTACGTTTACCGCACGCGGCATTTCCATACGTTTGATAAAATTTTTTTTGCGTTTGTAAACAAGGCACACATAAGCGTAATGACCATGTGAGTGGAAAGTTTTAAAATGAATGCTCGAGATGCCTGGTTGAAATCAAAGCGCCTTTTCTAAAACGCATGTATTTTGTTCTAAAAGTTTTTAGCGATGTTTCTTCTTTTTTGTTTCCTCGAAGACAAGAGGAGGCCGAGACAAAACGCGCACAATGCCTGACAGAGTCTCGACCCGCTTTACATAAATACACAACAATTTAACATTTGTCGATTTGGGCAGACAAGTTACGCACACATGAAACAAATGCAAGTCCATAAATTACAATAGTAATAACTGCTAATTATTAACAACGCGTATTAAGGAAACTGGTATAGCATGATACTACTACTACTACTACTACTACTACTACTACTACTACTACTACTACTACTACTACTACTAATAATAATAATAATAATAATAATAATAATAATAATAATAATAATAATAATAATAATAACCACAGCGAGAGGAATACAGTCTGTATATACTCGCGCATTCATATTTGCTGGAACAAAGTTGGTAGTACACAAACAAAATCAGTGCACCCACACAGAAGCACGCTATAATGCGAAGAACACTGGATAGATCACGAAAACGGCAAAATGATTATGATGTTCAAGGACATTAGACAAATGAAAATGCCAACATTTTTGTTACGCGGTGGCCCGTGCATTCACTTTTGTATGAAATGAATGATTTTAAATAATCAATCTTTGCATCCATTATGTTTATTATTATTTTTATGTTATAGGAGAGAGTTTGGAAGCCATAATTTGCTCGTATTGAAGGCATTTGACGCTTAGGATGCGGAATTGCATGTGAAGCCAGTGTGTTGGCTGTTGGAGCATATGTCCGATTTTTATGTGTGTGCTGTAGTAGTTTAGCGTAATATGTCTGGTCAGCTGTTACCATGTTGTATATTATAAATAATGGTTGTGTTTCTAAATATCTTGTATCTCAACAATAATGTTCAAACATGCGCAAGAGATTTTTCTGCAAGATAATTAGCTTATTGTACTTTGTAATAGTAAAACGCAAGTAGTATCTGCTTTTACTAACAAATCCAACTTCCCTGTTCCCTCTAGGTCCTCCAGTGACGCCTTTCAACTGCAGCGTAGAGGAAGTGACATCAGAAGGCGTGCACGTTGTGTGCCAGCGCAGCGGGGCAGGACAGCAGCAGACATTTTTATTAGAGTTGCAGGATGGCCAGAGCACGCCCATCGTGACAAACTTCACCTCCGGCCAGCCAAGTTTCCGCGTCCACTCACTGAGGCCAGCCACGCGGTACCAGATGGCGCTGTACGGTATCAACGCCAACGGCCGCAGCGAGCCCGTCCATTTGACCGTGTTCACGCTGCCTGTGGGCAGGGGACTGGTCAGCAAAGGTAGATACAAGTTTGCTCATAAAATTGCACTGCTTAATAGAGAACCCTGTTCCTAAGAAGTACTAAACCAACACGCGTGTTGCCATGCTATTAAAATCGATGAGGAATGCATGATGCATTGCAGTTCACTGGAAATTATGCGGGTAGGCAAGGCACGAATAAAGGAAATACTTCCCTGTCCAGGCTTGTGTAATCGCAAACTTTCTGTGAAGAGAACAGAATTGGTGAATTAAGGGAATGGAAGTGTATTGCTTCAGCCTTGATACCCCATACCGGCGTATCAACAACTCAGGATGCTATTGCCTCTGAATCCCGGCTGTCGCCCAACCCGTCTTTCTCACCTTGTACGCAGCAGACACGGAGTGGTCCCTAGGGTCTACCACTCTGTGGGCAGCCGCGCTGAGCGCCGTGGCCGCCTTTCTCATCGTATTCATCGCACTTACGCTGGGCAAGTTCAGGCGGAAGATCCTCTTCAACCGAGGTGAGGTTCAGCTGCTCTATAGACTTGAATCCTGCGCGAATCCTACGTGAGAATTAGCCGGTTTTGCTCGGACACTTGTTTCCATGCCGTGATTTGAATATTCAACGCTGCACGTTTAAGCGCTGATCTCTGGCGCCCTTCTAGTGGGGAGAACAGGTGACATGAGTGCAGAACATAACACCTAATTCATTCTTCCTCAGCTTCTCGCGTCGTTCAATGCGTTATTCATTAAAATCACGCCCTGCGATAAAATTGGATGAGCTTTCCACTCACGGAGATAACTGTCACTGAATGATGGCAACATAAAGAAAAATACGAAGGAATAATTTCTATCGAGAAATCACGCACCAAGAGGTCGGTGCGTGAAGCAAGAGAAAAAAAAAAGGGAAAAAAAGGCATGCATTTTAGGAAGTTTCGCATAGGAAAAAGTTATCTAGCGCAGCAGCCGACCAGCTTTACTATATGCGGCTGGTAACGCAGCGGCCTCTAAAAGTCAGTAAAGAACGCTACGGAAGCACTTGATCCGCTCTGTAAGTCTTACTATTAAAGCCGTTTTTATGTTCCTCTATCTTAAAGTGCAATGAGAGAGAAACAAAAATATGATACGAGAGACCACTGACGTGATATGGGAGATCAGGGGGGCTATTCTGTAAGAGTCCACCTAGTGGAGTGTTCATTTTGGCTATTTCGGATAGGCTGCAGCTGCAGCGAGCGAGAAGGAGACTGGCTGGGGGCACCTGTCTCCTCTTACTCGCGCAGCTGCAGCAAATCAGCAGAGGCCCAAATATACAAACCACTACATGACTTTATAGAATAGCGCCCCCCCCCCCCCCCAGACCTAATCACAATAGAAAAACGTTATTCTTTCAACCCTTCATTAGAAACGTTAGCTAGCCCTAACGAGGCAAAGAACGTTCACCTTTGTGTTTTTATTTCTGTGCATGCAGCTCAAAACGTTTGGAACAGGAATGAAAGGTGAGTACATCCGTGTGTGTCTTGATGTTGAGTTTGTCTTTCCATAACAATAAGGTGAAGTTGTATTGAGGTGTCGACGAGTGCTTCTAGAAGCATAAGTAATTTTCCAGCCATACACATATCAGGCCCTGAACATTATAGTATCTCGATAACAATCTATTTTGATCGTGAGACGAATATACTAGTCCGGCGTTGTTTGCTCACTTTCTCAAGACCAAGGTCAAATTTTTTTGTTATTTCTTTGCTAGTATTATTTCTCGCTGATGAACTTGAAAAGAGTGACGACGCGAAGGTCGTAAGATGTTTTGTTAAACGAAATGATATATTGCAAAAAAAAAAGAAAAGAATAAAGCACTGGTTGAGTCACATGCAGTCATGAGGAGTAATTAGGGTAAAAAAGAAAGATGACAAACTATGAAATAACGAAAAAAGGGAATTAACAATCAAGCATTGTACTAGTTCATTCATCAAATAAATCGGGTACCTTCTGTTCATGTATGTTAGATTATTTTGCTACTAAACTATGCAATTGTCGTTGCCCGAAAGGTAAAAGAAAAGCACCTAAATTTAAGAATTGTAAGTTTGCGCGTATTCGCATCTGTCTCTGGTACACCACCGCGGCTGACACGCTCCCACTTTTTAAACAGTTTTGTGTGCTCTTGTTCACCGCACGGGAGAGAGTCACATTAGAAAATTATGGTGTTAACTGTCACATATTAGAGTATACGCATACTGGAATACCTGTAGGCGTAGATGTAAGCAATAGAATTGGTAGTGGCATCTTTCGATGGGGTATTGTACTAAAGCAAGCAAAAATTTTACTGCCATGCTCGACTGCACTTCATTCGCCTATTGACATAGCAACGTCACGGCAAAAACGAGTTCATTAGGTAGTCATGTCTCGGCCTTTTGTTTCTGGAAAAGGAAGGTCGTGCAACGATGCCGACAATTTCTGAAGTCGTTATGCCACCTCGTCATCCGCAGCGTCACCATTGCCACAGCGCGAACAAAATGAAATAATTACAAGTGTAGCTTACACCGGGATTCGAACCCACTGCACCGAAGCAAGGTCCATTTGCAAGCCGAATGTGCTAACCACTGAGCCATTGCGTTAACAGTCAGTGGTGGGCATGTAGTGCAAAGTTTTATGCATAGAATCTCCCTGCAATAATTACTAGACTGAACTCTCTGGCGCCGCTATCGTTGAGCTGCGATGGGAATAATGGTTAGCACATGGATTTGTCTAATCTCCGTGCTTGTGGCTTCAGACGTTCTTGTGGCTTCGTTTATTACGCTCTATCTGCCTTCATTTAACTAAAATTCAAAGCAATGTGTACTCTTTCTTTTTAACGCAGAAGGCTGCAAAACTCTGCAGACACGCATAATCGCTGCTAATTGCAGCGGCTCCGCTTGTCCGTGCGTCCATGGCGTAATTGTTTTAATATCGGGCTTCTGTGCTAGAGGTCCTGTGTTTTAATCGTGACGCCAGACGATTTTAATAATGTTTATTCAATTATTTCTACCACATCACTTTCTTGAAAATGATCAGTTTGCAAAGTCGCGAAGCCATCGAAAGCAAGACGGACGAAGTTTAGGCAAATCCGTGCACTAATCATAATTCTCATGCTCGCTGAACCGCCCTTCTTAAAGCTATCCCTAGGCATTGGCGCCACAGTTCCCTCTAATAATTGTGTAAACTTTATTGTATTGGGCTCCACACAGACTCTGGGAGCAGTGGAATCTCTGCAGATACTTCCGAAGCCAAAACAGGCAGTACTGTATACAGGGGACGAGGATTACATTATATACATCACCTAGAAATGGTTATTGACAAGATAGGGGTTTGCATGCGGGTGATTATTTATTGTCATGCTCGTAAAAAAAAGCGCCCGCGACCCGAAGGAGACCTACATGACAATGTTGATAAGCCTCGAACATGGCACATGCCCACAGTAGACGATGCGCCGAGAATAAGGTGGTTCAAACGCATCGACAACATCATTTTCAATAGCAACACCGCAGTGACAAATATAGGTATATTGCACAGTAGCTCAAAGAATTCACAGCCGCCAAGTTCCCTATATATCAGCACGGAAAAGATACAGGGAATATTAAATCGCTCAAATTTCACAGGTATACACTTGCCATTTCGCCTGCGGCATCAGTTGCAGTAGAAGTTCTGGCTTCAATGTCCATTAATTCTCAAGCAGGACGCCTCTAAATCGACACATTGGCTATTAAAAGCAAGAAGTCTGAACAAAGCAACTGCTTCCTCACCTGCAGTCCTAAATATTGATTTACACAAATGCCTAATTTAAAAATGGCTTAAGGATACTTTAAATATGAAGATCATCTCAAATGCTACACTGCAGTCACGTCGGGCAGGTAGGTGCATGGTACGTTGTCCCACACAACGATAGCAACAAACAAAAGAGACTGTTTTACGCAAGCTCTCGAAACTTGTTACACTGAGAAGACTATGGGGCTGGGCCTGTTGGTATATAGCGTGAAGAGCGACAAAGCCCAGCCTTCGAAGATGCGTTAACGAGAGGAGAGAAACTGCACAACCACACAAGCTGGGTGGTTGTGCAATTTTCTCCTTTCGTGTACATGTCTTCGAAGGCTGAGTTTTGTCGTTTTTCATGTTACACTGACCCAAACACCGCCTCATATGGATAACACAAACACACACAAAAAAATCCAGCGGATCCCACCCCCTGTGGGAATTGATGTTATGCGAAGCAGTGGCGGGGAGCCCACCAAGTTAATGAAACGGCCATGAGAGCACCAAGACGAAGGCGGCTGTTTCATGACCTACATGACACGCATGTCATGACATTCATGTCATGAGGCCTGAGGAATCCCTTTAGCTACGCCTAAGATACCTTAAGACGAAAGCATTAGGTCATGCTCATGACTATGACTTCGACCATCAACCTTTAGCCTTTTCCCTCACTTAGTACCACATCCGTACCCGTTTCAGTGGTTTTTGAGTGTTAATCTTTTTTCGCTGAGCCATTGTAATTTTTGCTGAGTCATGGTGAAGACTATGACTTCTATCACCATCCTTTAGTGTTTCCTTCACTTAGTAACCACTTCCGAATCCATTTCAGTGGTTTTTGAGTGTTAATACTGTTTCGCTGGGTCATTGTCATTTTAGGCGGCTGTTTCATGACCTACATGACACACATGTCATGATATTCATGTCATGAGGTATAATTTATGTTCGTCATACACACTCTTCTCATACTATTCCAATTTTGGTACATACCAAGTTAACGAAACGACTATGAGAGCAACAAGACGTAGGCGACTAGATAGATAGATAGAGAGATAGATAGATAGATAGATAGATAGATAGATAGATAGATAGATAGATAGATAGATATTGTCAAAGCGGCAAATGTTTGCCAAGAAATGTTTCGCATTTAAAAAGAAAAAGAAACTTGGTGCTTCAAGATTATGAGATCATATTATTTATATCGCAATATGTAAAACCACCTCGAAAAAAATTTTTCCACACAGTGTCGAATACATTTTGATTGAATAAATCTAAGTTACTCAGACAAGGGCAGTCTGAGAATGTGAATGTCTCTCCAAGTACGTAGTTTAAATTCCACAACATGCATTACATTGCCATACGGAAAGGGAGTTATGCACATCACAAAGAACTAAAAGTGAAGTACCATTTCTATTGAGACTATTCTTTCTATTGGCCTACTACCATGCAACTATAATTACATTTTAAATATTATAATAAACATTTCTTTTAATTTAACGTCCTTACTTAAATATATTTCATACGACCTCTCCGATGTTCCCGAACAAACTGCACTAAAGCCGGTGGGTTGTTGTGTGGCTCTCTGAATTGGGCGCACTCAATTTAATAAGAAAAAAGCAAGCAAGCAAAAATAACATGGCAGTTTTCACTGTGGTAAAATACTGGTGTCGCAGTAAATGAGTTCAAACCGAAGGAAGTGCTAAAGTCTGCCGCTTTTTTTATTTTAGTGTAACCCTAATAAATGACGAAAAATTAAGTCATACAAATGTGAGAAACGTGTGCGTTTTTCAGAACAGAAATGAAGTTATAGACTTGTTTTTTTTTAAGTAATAAGAAAGACACCATAGAAAAAAAGCCGGCAGATCCCACGCCCTGTGGGAATCGATGTTATGCGAACCACTGTGCGGGGAGCCTACCAAGTTAACGAAACGACCATGAGAGCAACAAGACGTAGGTGGCTGTTTCATGCCCTACATGACACGCATGTCATCTAGGGCATGTCATGAGTCTTGAGGAGTCTCTTTAGCTAGGCCTAAGAGACCTTAGGGCGAAGGCCTTAGTGATGCTCATGACTATGACTTCAACCATCAATGTTTAGCCTTTTCCTTCACTTAAAGTGTACCACATCCGAACCCATTACATTGGTTTTTGAGTGGTAAACTTCGTAGTCATGACAATGAGTTCTACCACAATCTTTTAGTGTTTCCTTCACTTAGTGCCAACGTCCGAACCCATTTCAGTGGTTTTTGAGTGTTAATCGCTTTTTCGCTGAGTCATTGTCATTTTTGCTGAGTCATGCTCATGACTGTGACTTTTGCCACCATCCATTAGTGTTTCCTTCACTTTGTACCCAGGTCCGAATCCATTTGAGTTATTTTTGAGTGCTAATCTTCTTTTTTGCTGAGTCATTGTCATTTTACTCAGTTATGATCAAGACTATGACTTCTACCATCATCTTTTAGTGTTTCCTTCACTTATAACTCGCGTCAGACCCCATTTCAGTAATTTTTCAGTGCTAATCTTTTTTTCGCTCAGTCATTGTCATTTTTACTCTGTCATGGTCATGACTATGACTTCTACCATCATCCTTTAGTGTTTCCTTCGCTTAGTGCCCTCGTCCGGACAAATTTCAATGACTTTTGAATGTTAATCTTTTTTTTTTGGCTGGGTCATTGTCTTGACCTACATGACACGCATGTCATGACATTTATGTCATGACCTATCACTTATGTTCGTCATACACTCCTGTCATACGATGCCAATTTTGGTACCTACCAAGTTAACGAACCATGATAGCACCAAGACGTAGGCGGCTCTTTTATGACCTACATGACCCACATGTCATGACATTTATGTCATGACATATCATTTATGCTTTTCATGTACTCTTGTCATAGTATGCTAATTTTGGTGCATATCAAGTTAACGAGACGACCGTGAGAACACAGACATAGGCGGCTAGATAGATGGATACGGTCAAAGTAGCAAATGTTCGCCAAGAAATGTTTCGCATTTAAAAGAAAAGGAAGTCAATCAACTGCAACAGACACCCATACTTTGAATTGCAAAGAAAGATAGATTAATATAAGGAAGGCAGGTATGTTAACCAGTCAAGAGTGCGGTTTGCTACTCTACGCTGGGGTAAAGGAGACGGGGAAGATAAAGAAGGGGGGGGAGAGAGGGTATGGAGACGTGCACCCACCGGTTGGGGGTATGGAGACGTGCACCCACCGTACTACAGAGTAAAAGGTGCTCGTACAAACCAGACGCTCTCAGAAAGCACAAAAGTGCTTTCACCGCCTTCTGAGCCCATGATCGGTGGCGACGGTGTTCTTGTATAATCTGTTCACTCAGAGAACGACCATCTAGTATCTTGAATGCGTTAATCACATATTGTATTTCTGCTTCAAATTGAGGACAGCGACACAATAAGCGGTCAATGTTCTCCTCGCAACGGCAGACATCACGTGCAGGACTGTCAGCCATACCAATTAGTGTTAGTTTTGTAGCGAGAGCTACGCTGGCTGTAATCTCGCCGTTTCGCTGTGGCCGGTGGCCGCACCGCGAGCTCAGCCGTTGCCTAGCAACCGCCACAGCTGGCAGCGCCGCTCGCCGCGCCATCTGGCATGACGTCAGAGGAGGATCCGGCGTTGCATCGTATATTGTCACGGGTCAACGCGAACAAGAGACCACACGTTGAACAAGACGGCGGAGCAGGTACAGAATCACCAGCACAAAGACATCTTCTTCGTCTTCGAACACCCTGTCCTACTACTCAGAGTCAGTTAATGCATATACTGTCATCGTCGTTTAAACGTCTATAGATAGAGTACGCGTCATTTGCTCTCTCTCTCCAAAAGAGCATCGCCTCGATGCTAGACAATAAAGTTCGCTTGGTGAAAACGAAAGTCCCTCGTACAGTCACTCGCTGACGTAGGGCTTCATGCGCACTACGTGCACAAGTTCAGAACGGTGTTGGCGGCGCCTTGTGCAGTGAGGGCTATCTGGAACGACCTCGTATGTGACGTCACTTAGCCGACGCAGCACTTTATAGGGTCCGAAATATCGCCTCAGAAGCTTCTCGGATAGTCCCCGTTTTCGTATAGGCGTCCAGACCCATACTCTTTCATCGGTTTCATAAGTTACAGGCCTATGATGGGCATTATAGCGACCTGCATCGTATGCTTGCTGCTGGTGTATTCGCACGCGTGCGAGCTGCCTGGCTTCTTCTGCACGTTGCGTAAACGCATCGGCATCCGTGTCAATGTCGTCAGGTTCGTGTGGTAGCATGGCGTCGAGCATCGTCCTTACTTCACGTCCGTGTACAAGGCTGAATGGAGTCATCCGTGTAGTTTCTTGTTTAGCCGTGTTATAAGCAAACGTGATATAAGGCAGAATCTCGTCCCAATCGTTGTGCTCTATATTCACGTACATGGAAAGCATGTCTTCGAGTGTTTTGTTCAGGCGCTCTGTTAGTCCGTTTGTTTGTGGATGGTAGGCTGTTGTCTTTCGGTGACTTGTGCCACTGAGCATCAGGACGTTATCTAAAAGCGCGGCTGTGAATGCGGTGCCTCGGTCTGTTATGACGATGGTTGGTGCGCCATGTCTTAGCACAACATTCTCTATGAAAAATCGGGCCACCTCTGCTGCTGTGCCTCTCTGGATAGCTTTTGTTTCGGCGTAGCGAGTGAGATAGTCAGTTGCTACAATAACCCAGCGGTTACCACTAGTAGAGGTAGGAAGCGGACCCAAGAGGTCCATTCCGATCTGGTCAAATGGTGTTTGCGGTACCTGAACGGGTTGTAGCAAACCGGCTGGTTTCGTTGGAGGTGACTTGCGCCGCTGGCACTCTAGGCAGGTCCGAACGTGATGTTTCACGGCAACGGGCAGTCCTGGCCAATAATATCTTTGTCGCACTCTGTTCAGTGTCCGCGTATATCCTAGATGCCCAGAAGTGACCTCGTTGTGGCATGCTTCCAGTACTTCACTACGAAGAGCAGTAGGAACGACGAGCAAATAGCTTGATCCGCTCGATGAGAAGTTCATTTTGTATAGGACTTTGTTCCTTAAGCAAAATGATGACAATCCTCTTGCGAAAGCTTTAGGTGCTGTCCTAGTTCGTCCGTCCAAGAAATTAATCAGGTCAAGCAACTCAGGGTCGTCACGTTGTTGTTGTGCGATGGTAGACGTGTCGAGAAGACCAAGGAATGCTGTTTCCTCTTCATCGGTCAAAGGAGCTGACTCAATGGGTGACCGAGACAGGCAGTCAGCGTCGGTATGCCGTTTCCCTGACTTGTGCAGGACCGTCATATCAAACTCTTGCAGTCTCAGGCTCCAACGTGCTAATCGCCCGGAAGGATCTTTCAGATTTGTGAGCCAGCAAAGCGAATGATGGTCGCTGATAACGTCGAAGTGGCGACCGTACAAATAAGGGCGAAATTTTGTAACCGCCCATACCACTGCGAGGCACTCTTTCTCAGTTGTAGAGTAATTTACTTCTGCGCGTGACAGCGTTCTGCTTGCATAAGCGATCACTCTTTCTGTGTCCTCCTGGCACTGCCCAAGCACAGCTCCGAGACCAACATTGCTGGCATCAGTGTGAAGCATTGTCGGAGCTGTCTCGTCAAAGTGGGCAAGCACAGGGGGCGTTTGTAACCGGTTCCGCAAATCATGAAATGCAGCTTGCTGTTCGTCACCCCATACAAACGCAACGTCATCTCTCGTGAGGCGAGTTAACGGCGACGCAATGCGAGCAAAGTCTGCAATAAACCGCCGATAATATGCGCAGAGGCCGAGGAAGCGCCTGACAGCCTTTTTATCTGAAGGAACAGGGAACTGTGCGACAGCGGCAATTTTTTTAGGATCCGGGCGGACTCCCGCGTGGCTGACGACATGGCCAAGGAACTCTAGCTCCTCAAAGCAAAAGTGGCATTTCTCAGGCTTTAGGGTGAGGCCGGCGGACCGTATAGACTGCAGAACTGCTTCGAGCCGTTCAAGGTGCTCTTTAAACGTTGCGGAAAACACTATGACGTCGTCGAGATAGACTAAGCAGGTTTTCCACTTCATCCCCGAAAGCACGGTATCCATAAGCCGTTGAAAAGTAGCAGGTGCAGAGCACAAGCCGAAAGGCAAGACCTTAAATTCGTATAGTCCATCTGGCGTGACAAAAGCGGTTTTCTCACGGTCTCTCGGGTCTACTTCAATTTGCCAATACCCGCTTTTTAAGTCCATGGAGGAGAAATAACGAGCGTTTCGAAGCCTATCAAGTGAATCGTCTATGCGGGGAAGCGGATACACGTCTTTTTTTGTCACCTGATTTAGCTTTCGATAATCCACACAAAAACGTAGGCTGCCGTCCTTCTTCTTTACCAAAACTACAGGTGATGCCCAGGGGCTCTTGGAAGGCTGAATCACATCGTCTTCAAGCATTTGGTTTACCTGCTGCTGTATCGCTTCACGTTCTTTTGGGGCCACACGATAAGGGTTTTGGTGAATCGGTCTCGCTTCGTCCTCTGTGATTATGCGGTGCTTGGTTAGGGGCGTTCGACCGACTCTTGACGTCGTCGCAAAGCAGTCGTGGAGTTCGGCCAGTAGCGCAAGAAGTCGTTCTCGCTCACGTTGCGGTAAAGTAGTGTTAACGTCAAGCACAGGTGCTGGGTCTTGCGCATGCGCTTCTTCTAGTACTGAAAAGCACCCACGAACATCAGCGACATCGTCAAAATAGGCGACAGCCGTTCCCTTTGGTAGGTGCCGTCGCTCTGTGCTAAAATTGGTCAACAACAGGTTCGTGCGCCCATCGGTGACATTTACGATTCCTCGTGCAACGGCGATACCGTGAGTAAATAACAAGGGGGTTACTTGGTCTGCAACTCCTTCACAATCAAACGGTACGTCACATGCGACCGAACAAGGACACATGACCGAGGTGGGACGATCACGTCGTTTTCGATTAGACGACAGGCGTTGCGTTTCGGCGATAAGCAGTGAATTAAATCCGGTGTCCTGTGAAACGTAACCAAGCGGTCCGGGATGTTGATTATGGCGTCGTATTCCCGTAGAAAATCCATGCCTATGATTAAATCTTTACAGCATGGTGCAAGAACGACGAAAGTTGCCACGAAGGACGAACCTCCTATGGTGACTCTCGCCGTGCAGCGACCAGCAGGCGTGAGCAGTTGGCCGCCCGCAGTCCTTATATGAGGTCCGGTCCAGGGAGTTTTTACTTTCTTAAGGCGAACGGCTAGAGCTTGACTCATTATCGAATAATCGGCACCAGTGTCGACTAGCGCTGTCACTTGCAGTCCGTCAACTGAAACAATAATATCGGCGCTCACAATTTCGTCGGTGTTAGAGTTTGTCGGCTTCACGGCGTCCTGCGGCGGGATTATTGGGGGTTTTTCATCGTCTTGTTGGCCCGCAACCATACCCCCAGAGGTCGCCGCCGTTAGTTTCCCCGGCGTGGACTGGGCGACCTTCGTCCCCGGAGGTCAGCAAAAGTACGTCCATTCGGTGCAGATGAATGAGCAGGGGACGGAGAGCGCGACCGCCGGCCAAAATCGGTCTGGTGGTTGGACTGAGAGTCGTCGTTCAGAGTGCGCGTCGCGGGTGCACCTTGAAAAGCAGCGTCGTCGCGGCGTAGCATGTGGTCGTCACTGGTGCGTCGACCGTCAGACCAGGATTGATAAGGTCGAAATGAGGCATCGCGGTACCAGCAATGACGTGAGACATGGCCGATGCCTCCGCAGTGATAGCAGAGGGGGCGCCTAGTGACAGTGCGCCATACGTCCGTTCTTCGAAATTGCGGCCGCCTCGAAGGCTCGTCTTGTGGCGGTGACCAAAATGCAGCTGACGGCGGCTGGCGGTAGGACGGGATCGGCACAACGGGCGGATGTCTCAAAGGTTCCTCTGTCGGTGATGACCATGGTGTGGCCCTCGGTGGCTGATGGTGCGACCGCATGGGCGTCATAGCTGGTTGACGTCGGACAACGTCGGCGTAACTTAGGGGGCGCTGCTCATGAACAGGATCGCCTGCCGAGAATGTGTAACTTAGGGGGCGCTGCTCGTGAACAGGATCGCTTGCCGAAAACGCTTGTCTAACTTCATCACGGACGATTTCAGCGACTGATGCCATGGGTGGGCCCACTGCCGGTGTCCAGAGCTTCTGAAGTTCTTCGCGAAGAATCTCCCGAATTAGATCACGGAGGGAGTTCTGACTGGTAACGGTCATTGCGGCGGAGTGGATAGGAGTGCTGGTGGGCAAGCGATCGTACTGCCTGCCTCTTAGATGGAGTGCGCGTTCAATACCAGTGGCTTCCTTTATAAAATCAGCCACGGTACTCGGTGGATTGCGCACAAGTCCGGCGAATAGTTCTTCTTTTACGCCACGCATAAGGTAGCGCAACTTCTTTTCCTCAGTCATGTGAGGGTCAGCTCTACGACACAGGCGGGCCATGTCCTCGGCAAACATTGCCACAGTTTCATTTGGTTTCTGGAACCGCAACTCAATTAGTTGCTGGGCACGATCCCGTCGATCAACACTCGCAAATGTCTCAGTGAGCTGATGTTGGAAATCATTCCACGTGGTGATGTTGGCTTCACGGTTCTCAAACCACGTGCGAGCACTACCGTCGAGGGAGAAATAGGCGTGGGAGAGCTTTTGTTGAACAGTCCACCCATTGACCTTGGCAACACGTTCGTACTGGTCAAGCCAGTCTTCAACGTCTTCATGCGCGCCACCATGAAAGCGATCGGGAACCAGTGGTTGCAGAAGGGTTACCTGGGACGGACTGTGAGTAGAGCTGTCTTCCGGAACTCGTGGAACCTGTGGCGGGCTGGTGGTCGCCATTGACAGAGGTAGACAGGGCTCGGAAGAGCGTTCTTGCAGGGGGTTGAGCTCGGGAGCAAGGCCTAGCAACCGCCGACTGAAGCGATGCACAGGAGTTATTGGAGATGGGCTAGATGAACGGCTTCCGGGAGGAGTGTGGATCATAAGGCGGGGTTGTGTACCCAGCACCTCCACCAGTGTCACGGGTCAACGCGAACAAGAGACCACACGTTGAACAAGACGGCGGAGCAGGTACAGAATCACCAGCACAAAGACATCTTCTTCGTCTTCGAACACCCTGTCCTACTACTCAGAGTCAGTTAATGCATATACTGTCATCGTCGTTTAAACGTCTATAGATAGAGTACGCGTCAATATATAGAAGGGGCGGCTCGGTAGGATTCGTCGGCAGATATGGAAAGTGAGTCGGAGAGACTGAAAGAAGCCAGGCTTCGTCGTCGGAACGAAACCAAGAGGAGGCAGCGAGCCGAGGAGACGGAGGAAGAACGAGCCGCACGCCTCGAGAACCGTCGTAAGCATGAAGTGGCCGTGGAAGTGGATTCAGATGAGGATAGCACCCGAAACGTGTGCAAATCACTGGACGACAACCCCTTATCCTCCCGCCTCACCAACCATCGGTCCATCTTTGTGGCAATTGAGAAACAACAAGATGAATACTTTCAAAATAAATACGTTACACTTTAAAAATGTCTAGTCTTTAATGCAACCATGTCTTAATGAGAGGTAACAACCAAACCTAAACACTCAGGCATACGAAGCTAAACGATAAAGATGTAACCGTAGAGAGAACCAAGCTAAACGATAAGATTCACCGTACCTCTCGCTACGCACACGCAGGCATAACTGAGTTAAGCCACAGCCAAATATTTAGTTCTTGCTAGTATAAAGCACCTTTAACATTTTGCATTGCCAAAGTATTAAAGGTGCTTTATACTAGCAAGAACGACTTTCGAGCATGATCCCGTCTGGGTTTAGACACTGCCACAATACTCAAACGTAAACAACACAGGGTGCAGGAAATGAGTGTGTGCAAGTGACAGACATTATTAACGACACAATTTCTCTTAGGCTAGGAGGACTGCGACGCATTGTCATGGCCGTCAGCCAGGTATTGAAATGCGTAGGCGATGTGATTGCTGCATCTGAGCGTGCCACATGCTTTAGACATGCTGTTGTCAAAAAGCGGGCCTCGGTCGATACTGAAATATACAGGCACATATTTTTACGGGCAGCCAAAAAGCGACAACCTTTGAACGAGGCCTGATCAGAAGCACCTACGAGGTACAGTCGTTTTTCTTCTCCGTTTCTCGCTGGGGTTTTGCCCATTCGCTGCGTGAAACAGTACTAGGAGTTAAGAGAGGCACTAAATTTCACAAAATACTACTCTAGGCTTCCAACTCTTTTCGCTTGCAAGGGAGATTTATGAGGCAAAACTCGGGAGCAGGCGTGCGACAAGTTTGGTGCAAGCAGCGGGTCCCGCGGGCTGCTTGTTTAAGCGAGACAGATGCCGACAACTGGAATAAAATGCCACAGACAGGGCGCATTTTGAGAGAGTTATAAAGAGAGAAAGGAAGCGAGAGAAAGAGGGCAGGCTTTCACGCTCTCGTAGCTACTAGAACAGCAGCGGCTTCGACTTCGTCCTACAGGACGTGGGGGTCTGGAACGGAGCAACAACCGGGAGGCAACGTTTTGGACCCGCATGGAGTTTTGGGGGCCATTATGCAAACGCGTGACGCGGCGAGGAAAACGTGTCAGACCTGGCGACTAGAGAGGCAGGGCCAACGTGAGAGCGCTGTGGTGGCCACGCGTCTGCGAGTCATTAGGCTCGCGAGCGGTCATTTGAAGCTTCGAGGCTCTGACGTCCGTCTAGGCAAGGCGGGGGCTAGTGCGGCTTCTCCGGCGCTTAAATGGGCCGGAACACAGCAAAGCGAATCTCCAGGGCCAGGCTCGGACCTGAGAGGAAAAGGGGTGAGCGAAAAGCGGGGGAGGGAATAAAGACTAAGGAGAGAGAGTGAGTGTAATGCCAGGCTCTTTTTGTGCCAGTGGCGGCTGCGGCGGAATGGCCCCAGGGACGGGCCTGTTGTGACAACGCTCTCTGGGGAAATGAGAGGATGCGTCACATGCTTCTGGATAGCCCACTGTTCAGCGCCGCATTTTGTTTGCTTCTTCCTTTCTCGATTATTATGTAACGTCTGCCTCTTAGTGGCGCTTCGATGCCGGGGCGTGGAGAGAAGAGCAGATAGATAGGCTCTCTCATGTGCGACTTCAGTGGAATTGAGAGGAACGAGAGGGTTGAAGCATTGAATACCATGGTGGACAGAGCGACCAAAGAATTAAGTTTCAATATTTCAGAGAAGTCTCGCGGGCACCTGCACACTTCTTGCCTCTCCAATTTGGCTTTAAGATCAGCGTATTGAACAGAACTGCTCAATTCGGCGACAGGCAAATAAAGGGTGGTAACCATATTTGCTGTGTCCGTCGCTTCCGTCCTCTCTAAAAGAGTGCACCACTGTCTTCGTCATCGTTATCGTGTTATCACTTTATCATCAGCTTCACTCTCGCCACATTATGAAGACAATGAAAATGAAATGAAGAAATGCCAACCTTTAACGATCAAAATCGTGCCCTTCGACGACAAGTAGGTCGGAGGTGCGCTAAGCACCGCGCAGCCGCGCAGTATTTGCGCTCGGCACGTTGTGCGGTGTTTCGTGTGTCATGCAGGCTCTTGGAGTGGTGGAGTCTGTGCATGTAGTTCCGAAAATACAGCAGGCTATTCTACAGCGGACAAAGCAGAAGTTGTGTGCATCTCAATATAATGAAGTTGCAGAGAAATAATTTATACTTTCTATTTTGCTGCCGCTGCTTTTCTTCCCTCCGCCGCATGTTATTATAATTATTGTCAAGGCAACCAAGCTTGGCTTGGTCATATGTATTCGCTTGTACGGTATTTATGGTTGGGCACCAGCGACGGACGGCTCTAGAAATCAGCTGTGCACAAGTTCATTCATGTGACCGGAAAGCACCACTATAGGAGTGCCAATAGTTGTGTGATCTTTGTTACTTTGAAATGAAGCTCTACGCTCAGTGTCTCGGCTAGCGTTTTCGTTCAGCTTGTTTCTTCATTTGTTACTGTGTAATGGTACTAGCTTCTTCTCCTTTATCTTTTGATGGACACTGCTGAATTATTGAAGGACTCTGACTTGAGCCACATTTTGAGGCAAGAACAACAACCTAAATGTCCGTAGTGAATGCCTGCTGCTGCCGTAGTCAATGAGTTCAGAGCCAAAGCAATCGCTCAAGTCTGTTTATTTTCTGCACTGTCACCGGTTCAGTCAAGTCGGTTCATTTCCTGCACATTTACCGAGGCTCTTACTACGTGTACGTAGTAAGAGCCCCACTTCACACACTATACTGAAAATAGCACAAGCAAACCTGTCCAGATTTCGGGAACACATGGAATATATTTCGGTGGACGAAGTGTTTAGGTGTAACGGCGCAAATAGGGCCCATGAAATATTTTTCGTATTCTAAAACCAATATACACAGTCAGTTTTCCTGCCATCCGCGTTAAAAAGAAAAGAATTCGGTTACCTTGGATAAGCATGGACATGCTTTTAAGAATGAATGAGAAAAATAATGTATCTTACACGTTTATTCAAACTAAAGATGGTGAGCTTTTCCGTCAGTTTAAATCATGCCGTAATTGTTTGGATAAGGATATAATAAAACAAACCATTACTACTTTGCAAATTTCTTCGACGCTGCAGTTGGATGTTCTGAGCTTATGTGGAAGAGACTTAACTCTGTCTTAGAACATCACGCGACTCCTGATAAATAACGAAATTAGTAATAAATAGGCATGACCTTTGAGGTACACTGCTTGCAGATGTCTTTAATAAGCACTTTAATAGTCTCGTTGAGATGCCCATTGTGCAAAAGAACCTAAATAACCTTGTCTATAATACAGTCACAATTTCTTAAAACCCGTAAATGAAATTGAAGTAAATGATATAATTAATAACCTTAACAGAAGTAGCGCAAAGGCATCAATGAATTCCAGAATAAACCTATTAAGTATATTGCTTATCTTTTAGCCCCTGTGTTTCTTATATATTTAACCTCTGTCTGCCACTGCTCGTGCGTTCGTCGTCTTCTTCCACAGCTGGCTTTCCTATACTGCGAATCCGCTGACGGCACTGGCCCACTGCCAGTCGGTGCGGTGATTTCGGTCCCGAATTCTTCTCCTGAATAAATCGCATACACGTCTCTCTCAAATTCGTTGCCTCAATACATCGCGAAATGAAAACACGCATACAGCTGAGCTCAAATTTCGCATTAGGGAGTATCGTAATTGTCGGTGACTTTTTTAATGCCGATATAGTACAGTAGATGCCCGCGCATTAAAGCCTTCGTTGCCAGCCATAGGCTCGGCAAGCGCTACAGCGTTAGTGTTATCCTTGTCATTTCATCGACTGGAAGCGCCGTTTTTTGCTGCCAATGCACCGTGACACCGTCCTCGAAGAAAACTGAATGTCCTCGTTTGAAAAACTATAGGGAATGCAGACAAAAACAACAAGGCAAACAAAAGTAGCTGCAGCCCTCTAACATTACCGCAGTGCGTTAGTGCGAGACTATTTCCTGCGGCTGCGCTATTTTGTGCCATGGGGCCACCTAAGAACCGCAGGTACACCCGCGCATTCATTCGTCATGTATGCCTGCCATCGAGAAAGCGCACACTTACCTGCTTCACTGAGGCGCTCAGGAAATGTGTCTTGCGCGACGGCGTGGTCTCTCTTTTTCAGACAGGGCATCCTCGTGGGATGGTTCTGGCTGCATATTCACGAGTTTTATGGCGAAGGGTTTGTTTTCTGGATGTAGGCTCTACGCCAGTCCAAATAGGAACACTAAAACTGTTTTCAAACACCGATTCCAGAAAACCTGTAAAGCAGGACCTCACTCACTCTTATGTTGGTTGTCTACACCGCATGGTTGAACACAATGGAAATTTGATCACAACACTAAACGCATTTTATTGTTTGTCTTTTTTTTGTTTCTTTTTATTCTACGTACACTACAAACATCAAAGGTACGAACGAGCCCAATGTTTCAATCGTTGATTTTTATACTTCTAGAGTTTAACAATCCGCTCTATAGTCCCTTTTCTTTCACTTGGCTGATGAACATGGAAAATTACTGCTTTCAAGCGCTGTAGTTAGGGGTGAATGTTACGCGGTAGATGGGTAGCAAAACTACGTTGGACGCCAGTGAAGCAGCTTCAGGCCATTTGGCTGCCTAGTATTCTAGTACGTGTACCAAACATGTCATCGTAACAGGGGAACAACTTTCAAGTATTTACACACATAAAAGAAAGAGAGCATGAAACGGGTCATTTTGTGTCTGCAATCATCAATCTCCCCCTAGCACTGCGCAGAGCCCGTTCTTGTAGTAGATTCGGGTCTTTGACGCATACGGTTCTGTAACTTATCCTACGCTGCAGCATGTTGATAAGCAGTCCACCAAGGGCACTACACATCATACAAATTATAGCTGAAAGAGGTGACGAAGGTGTAAATGATTCAGGAGTTTCGCTACATGGAAAGTCTTTGATGCATAACTTTTCTTCCGAAGTGGTCTGATGAGCGCGTACTCTACATATCTTAGCTCTTTGCCTCCGTGTAAGTTAGACAAATTTATAAAACCTTCGATGTTTGCTAAGAGAATCCTTTTAAGACACGCTAATAAAACATTTCATCCTGCAAAATAAGAGCGTGCCGGTAATTACAACTGATTTGAATTGAGGTACAAGCGCCTGATCGCAAACTTATCCTGGGATTTAATCAGACAGGATAAAAGAAAGCACGGACACAAGGAGGGTAGAGGACGTTTTCCTGGGAAACGCAAATGTCTTTTAGGGGCAAAGCACCTTAGGGCCTAGCCTTGTTCCTCGTCGTCCGTTGTCCGTAGCTCTGGTTGGCGTGGAGACCGCTAGGGGCGCTGTGGTGCCCAAAGGCTATATAAGCGTTGTATATACTGTACATATATACATATATATACGGGGAATTCACGGTCACCCGAATGATCCCTCGGTGCTTCACCCACTCATCATCATTCACTTCGTGGATATGCGGTGATTTTTTGGTTTCGTTTTCACGACAGATGAAATAGCAATATGTGCATCCAAACTAGCTTCTAAGTGTGACAGAGTGACCTTCGTGTGAACTGTGACAAAAAATTTGGAGTACGCTTAAGCGACACCGTATTTTCTGCGACTTGGGGCCCGATCAAAGTTTAAAAAGGCTCGGTTTTCAACATTCCCCTCAATGTTGCCTAGAACCAAAGTACAGCGAAACATCATTAGAATTGGAGGATGCTTAAGCTGCACCTTTAAGAGTGGAGCGCGATAGCATTCAAAGATCCCTGGCTGCTTATCAGGCTTTTTTTTTCTCGTATACTCAAATTACGGTCAGACGCTATCACGTTTGTAGGTTGTGGTTAAGTAGTACTTTACGATTTTTCTGAAAAATGTTACTTTGAGAAATTCAATTTTTGTACACTAATGCCTTGCGCCATGCGCAGGGCCCACCCGGTGGCGGTGGTTCGGCATGATTATATCCGCCAGACGCCGATGCTTACGCCGACACCGACGCCGACGCCGGATTTTCTGCGACGCGGGGCCCATAACGCTATCACGTTAATAACTGTGACTCTAGTCCAGTTTTTTACATGTATGAGTATTACCTGTCCCTGCGAATTCCTGGTTGTTCTTCCTAGCCATGTGTGGAGGCACAACTGTTGCGCACACACAAGACACGTTATCCTGGCGACGGCGCTGAAGAATGACACAACTGCCGCCGAGGCAACAGAATTGCTAGGCCAGCAACAAACCTAATTAACCCATCCCAAAGCGAACAAAAACATTCGCCTCTGAATAATTTCAGCTGTCTTGAGGCGCTGTTGATGCGACAACATCCACTCATCTCCGCAGTTATGGCACGCTATCGGTGTTCGCAGAGACACGTCGGAGGCAGACTGGAGGGAAAAAAGTCCTAATGGGAACTAAATGCACACTTGACCATTACCGCCCTCATCGCCAGCCCCACAGGCGGCCCTCGGGTGTCGTTTGTGACTTCTCCGTAGAGGCCGTCACGAGTTCATTAGTTGTCGTTACTGCTCGCACCTACTCTAAGCAGCAGAGATCACTTCTGCAGCACAGCCACTACGGCTATCTCAACGCACGTTACGCTTTCTCCACACATTGAGAGCATTAGGCGCGCGGGCTCTCAGTTGCGGCGTATGACGCACGCAATGTACGCACGCAATGTAGGCATACCGCGCTGTATTCATGACATGAACGTCCACCTAAAGCAGCACTGCGGGATCTTTGCGATCCAAAAGTTGGCGGTACGCAGTCCTTTTTTGGCGGGACCATTTGTCTTCTAGCAATTATCCTTCACGCACCACCCCGCATCTTGGCATGCCTGCTCGTGGCGGCTGCCGCTCGACGACGCTGTCCAGACTTCGCGGTAGCCTGCTCATCGTGCCTACATGTCGTAGGTCCGGCCGTTTCCCGCCAGCCGCTGCGCCGCCCACGCGAGGGACACGCAGCGGGCGAGAAAGCGAGATCAACACTATGAAACTAAGATAAAGGATGCGTCAAGCTCGCGATATATCCTTTTGCTCCCGCATATACATATTAGCCTCTTCCCCTCCCTCCCCCACCTTTCCCTCACCCACCCGAATTGCAGTAAGTGGATCCAGGCTACAAGGGAACGCTGAAGATAACATCTACTTAGACTATACTATATCTGCAGTGCGGTAATACACTCTGATGGCAGCTCAATGAAAATAAAGGGTGCAGGCGGCCGAGTCACTCCGACTTGAACGGGTTGCCTAATAGTTATCGGTAGCCACAACCACTGCATCTTTGAGCTTGACCAGTTCGGGCAGGCGAAACGGCACTTGACGATCGATGTGGTCTTTGCTTTCAGTGAAATCATGTGCTGCATTTAGTTCATGTTTTTCGTGTACCGCAGAGCACAGCCGCTGCGAAGGGAAAGGATGCTGTAGGTCTTATAAAGCAGGCATTTAATGCCAAACGGACGTTGCATTTGCGGCGTCGACGTGGTCACGGTTTCCATTCCTGCCAAGCAAGTTACCAAGAAGAAAATATAAATAAATATTGTGGCTTTGAGGTATAATTTTGTTGTAGCTTGCCACAGTAGTCAAGAGATCATAAGAGGTTACCGTTCCTAATTCTAGAGGGTGTTTCGCGTAACTTGAGCCAAACCTTAAATATATGCAAACGCCACGTAGCTGGACAGAACCAAGGTAATGTTGTTTGCCGTCGCTTAGAGATACTCAGATTATTTTTTGCAATCCACATAATTATATAATTAGTCGTAAATAAAGAATCAAATACTTCAAATAAATGCAAAGTGTCAATGAGAAAATTGTTGGTAAACATGAAAAACTCGCGATACAGCTTTCTGTTGCTCAATACGTGCTACATAAAAGTGTTCATTTCCGAGCGTGAAAGAAGCTCGCGAATACACGCAATATGCATCGAGTGGCCAATTGTGCGGCAATTATTGGTATTTTCGCGGGCTTCTTTCCCGCTAGGAAAAACACTTTTATGTAGCACGTGTTGATCAACAGAAAATTGTATCGCGAGCTTTCAAGCGAAGTCTGTATTGCCTCACAAATGTCGGCGGTGGTGTCACGCTAAAACCCTATCGAAAACCTGTCGTAAACTCCCGTCTCGTTCACTTGGTATTTACCAAAATTGGCATGGAAGGGTATAAATGTATTACTAACATACCTCATAAGTCAAGATATCAATAACTTTACTTGCTCATCAGTTACGTCAAGAATAAGGATAATAAAATCACGTGTGGCGCATACCCGCCTTGGATTTGTCGGTATGAGCCAGGGACAAGAAAGAAAGGAATGAAGAAACAAAGAAAGTGAGAAGGAAAAAAAGGAAACCTGGCTGCTCCCAGAGTTGAGCGGGTGCGGGAAAAGTTGCGCAGGCGCCAGATCACGTGACGCGTGCGACCAGTCAGGGTCGTTTGGTGTGTCGCGGGGAGGGAAAGGGAAGGAAAGGGGTTGGCGCGTGCCCCGCCGAGCTTCCCTCGCCTCAGATCCGTTTCGGCGTCCGGATGGGAAGGCCGCGCGTGGTGCGTTCCGCCAAGGAGCAGGCTGCGTTTGAGCATCAGCGCCGCAAACTCGCGCGGGAAAGGGCTCGTTGTCGATGGGGCGATTCTAGCGTGAGGGCTTCCGAAGCCCAGGCGAAACGTCAGCAAAAAGCCGCGGACAGCTAGTTGCGGGAGCGCGATGACCGCCGACCCTGAGTTTACGGTATACGAAGCGGAACACCTGTGACAGCGTCATTTTGCCACAAGCTTCGCTTACCCCCCTTTTTCTCGACAAGGGCAGGGCTCTGAATTTTTTTGATGTTGCTCTGCAATTTTCTCACTGACATTTTTAATCTAATTATAATATTTGACAAGTTTTTAATTAAGACCAAATATGTAATTAGGCGTATGCAAAACATAATCTGAGTATCTCCAAGCGACGGCAAAAAACATTACCTTGGTTTCGTCCAGGTACGTTGCATTTGTATATGTTTAAGGTTTGGCTCAAGTTACGTGAAACACCCTGTATGTTTTCCGCTAGTTAGGATAACTTTAGGTATATCCAGCAGCATGCTGAGTGAGTGTTGTTTTGCGCAATAACCAGTAAAAATATTGCAGACATTCGCTACCACCACTTCTCGTCTAACGAAAAACGACAAGCAGCGTGGAGGAGCGCCCATCTCTCTTTATTTCTTCCTTTAGTTTTCTTCTGCAGTCGTTAACCACTTGAAATCATTTTTGATGAGTGAGATATTTGGCCCTTCAGTGGCCTATTTTCCCAGAGTTTCATCTTTTCATAAACGAGAACATCTCTACAGGAAGAGAGAATAACGCTATGGTGTATTAGGCTGAATATGCATGCAGGCGCGCAGTTCATTTCCAATATGCTCGCCGTTAAGTTCACAGTTTACTCTCATGAAAATACAGAGACAGCGTATCGAACGAGAGACTAAAGCAAGGAAGTTCGGAATGCTCATGATGAGAGCGTCAGCTTGGAAGCATTAAGTTTGGGAAAAAGAATAGAAAGAGCGTAAAGTGAAAAAAAAAACAGTTATGCGCAACACATTCCTTGATGTCTGTCCTTGTAAGCGAAGCGATCTCAGTTTTGTAAAATGGAGAAACACAGCACATGGTGCGTAGAATGTGCAGGACCTTTTATTTAAAAATTACAATACTGCGGCGCCACAGCGCCGCTGTACGGTGTGATACGCTTGACTTGATCTAAATTACGTCTGGAGTGAACGTTCCCGAGAGGTACATTGCAGTTCCTTCGGCGTATTCACGACAGGCGTTATCTAGATCAAGTCAAGCAGGGACTTCAAGTTAACATACATTCAAGTTAACAAAGACAGGTTAGTGGCTACTCCGTTTTAAGAGGAGGTCGCGGATTTGATCGCAGCCACGGAGTTCGCATTTCGACGGGAGATAAATGTAAGAACGCTCGACTATAATTAGATTTAGGCGCATGATAAAAAAAAAACCCAGGTGGTAAAGATTAGTCTAATCTGGAGTCCCCGCTACGATGCGTCTCCTCACTACATCGTTGTTTTGGCAAGTAAAAACCCGCTATATACTTCTTTTTTAATGCGCTGTAATGCGTTAAATAGTACAACTGACAGTGGTCTGCTCGGAACTAACGCCAGTTGCATTTCACTCTGCGAAGAGGCCGGGCATGTGTCGAGTGATTTCTTGAACAATTCTTTGAAATGCAGTGAACGCGGTTTACAACATGGTTACAGGACCTCAAAGAGGTAGAACGTTGGCCACTAAATTGCCGCTTAATTTTTTTCGCAGCACCATGATAACATGCGAGTGTACGTCTGTGTTAAAAAGCGCAGAACCGCCAATAATGCCTCATGAATCGAGAACTGAACTCATGAATCGAGTCACTCCTTAACAGCGTTCGTTAGTTCTTGCCCAGCAGTCGTAATGTGTAGGATATGGAGCACTCTTTCAAGTGATGCTGTGGAAGTAGCACAAGAGGAGGTCAGTGATCTGTTTTCAGCATATTGAAGTCGGCAATACGAAGACGTTTTCTGTTAAACTAGTGTTCTGCATGCCTTTGTTGACCGCACACTTTCCCGCCTAGTATGTATGATGTAGTTATTATTACGCTGCACGCAATAACGTTTGCTGTACAAAAGCTTAAAGCATTTGAATCCGCGCCGTGCGCGAATGAAAATATTTTGTGAAAATATTCGTATATACTGACCTATCTCCTTTTTTTTCGGCTTGCTTTCAGAGAGTGCAACCATGTCCCGCACGATCTGGTCGAAGGAAACTTGGACTTGGGGACGGAACTCATGGGTGAGAGGCAGCCGCAGTTTTCATTTGCTGGAAATGTATACAATTTGCCGTAGATGTTTAGAAGTAAGGTACGCTATGCGCCATAAACACATTGAAGCAAGAAAACATAGCGCGAGCAATAGAACCAAGAAGGACGCATTAACATAGTGCATGAACTGTGTCGAGTTCTCACCCTTGGTCGGTGTGTCCTTTTTCTTTCTGTTGCTTACGATGTTCTTCCTTCCTATCATGAAATACCTTGCCTAAAGTTTCAACTTAAATGCAATGTAGCAGTTGCTATCTCTAAAAAAACTGCACTGTAATATAATATGATGTTACGTTACATTACACAACTGTTTGTTTTATAGACATGAAGGAATCGGAGCAGTCAGAACGAGAAAAAGTAAAGCAGGAAATTATTAGTTTGACTGAAAGCAGAGTGAACAAAGTAGATAAGGAGACGAGTTACGGCGTTATCGCACAATGCCACTACGTTAGCATGACTGTTCTTGTGTACTATCTTTCACTCAGGGCAGTACTCGGGAGCAGCTTTGCTTCTTGTTTTAGCCGGTGTTTGTGAACAAGTGAGCCTGTGACAAGAAATGTCTGGCAGGGGAGTCCTCAGAACATAGGAAGTTCTGTTACACTTCAGGATAGTACAAATGCCGTAAATATAAAAAGCGTCACGACAGTGATTTTGCCGCTTATGAAAGGACCCTAAGAAAGTAGACCTTTAATATAACCACTGTCTTAGCTCGTTTGCTAAAACGGTGCAGATAGGAATATACAAGCGCTTTGTTTGAACATACAAGGAAAATTCCCTCTCTTTTCTAGCATCAGTCTATTTTACTCTAAATCTGCGTTGGACATTCAAGGGATGAACGAAACTTCCAGATAAGACACGCATACGAAAACCCGCTGCGGCTCAGAGGATATAGTTTGCTATTGTAAGTTCGCCGGTTAAATTTCCGTCCACGTGGCCAAGTTTAAATGGGATAGATAAGGGTGCAGTTTAAGAAACATTATTTATGCGGTAAAAAAATTCGTACATTTTTGTGGCCACTAGAAACGTACCCTCTTAAGCAGAATTTGTTGTAAAATGGCCGCAACTGCTCGTCGCTACAAAACACAATATTCAGCGAAGTTAAAAACATATTTAGCGGAAACGCAGTGCATTGATTTCGTCAATATATGCACTTGTTGTTCTGTTTCATTTTGCCAGTCCTAGTGTACAAGGATATTGACGCTGACCAGATGAACCAGCTGCTGAAATACTAAAAAAAAAAAAAACTCAACATAAAACAACATGGGTATAGATATATGCGGCTGCTGGCACACCGAGCATTGCACTCGTAACTTACTGACAGACAAAGTGCAAATGTCTATTATTACATGTTAAGCGTGTGTGTTTGATTCCATGCCCCATTCTGTTCTCGCAGCATTCGACCCGCCGGCAATGATCACGTTCAAGGATCCCCTCTCAATGAAACCAGCGCTGAACGGCAGCAACGGTACAATCCTGGGTCTGTCGTCGCAGCCGAAGGGACGAGTCCCGTCGCCGTCCTAAGCAGCTGGACCATCGGCAGTGGCGCCAACTGGCGCCGCTTCATTCATAGCCACCACGCGGCGGCAGCGACGCATCGGAGCGCATGACTTTCGTTATCTGCCTGATCGGCACGACACTGTCGCCGTCGTCTGAAAAAGGCACGGGAAATGTGCGCAAAGAAAAAAAAAATGTGTTCTACCTTTCGGTCGTTGCCCTCAACGCACCTCGAATGCTCAACGTGGTGGGAAAAAGTGGGTCGTGATGTCGATGACGAAGCTCTGAGACTGAGAGACAAGACTCGAAGAAGTGGATAAGAGTTAACATTATGCTAACCAAGCACTACGGACATGTATTTTCCAGTGACTTCTTTGCTGCGTATTTTGCAGCGCAGGTTATGAACTTTTTTTCAATAAGGTTTCTTCTTTTTTTTTTCGTGAAATGTGCTTACTTTGTAAAGGAGAGCACGAGTATAGCGCGAACATCAAGATGTGGCAAAGGAAGATGTAGATCGTACGCGTCTGTCAAAGGCCTAGTATACATATGAACGGTGGAGTTGGATTATTTGATTGATTCTATTTTTGACTCGAGCCGTCGTCAGACGGCCGGGGCAATAGAAACCACTGCTACGATCTACGTACTAATGGTAGTGCCACGTGCCAGCACTACGACGAGCCACACCGTCACGCAAGTGTTTCCGGCCAGTTGCTCTGTTAGCGAACATTTCTGCTTCACTTGTAGCCCAAGCTTAGCTCCGACAATAGCCATGTATAATTAGCTGAGGCGTGGGTATACTTGGCATATTTTGTTCGCTTCCTTCGGTGTTGTTGCGGGCCCGTCAGCGCAACCCCTTGATTCGGCTGCCGTGAGGGTAATCATTCCTATGGAACTCAATTACATTTCTCTTAGCGTCTCAAGGTTCTGCATCATTTAATGTTATTCAGTGATTTGCCAGTATTTGGTTAATTTGTTTATTGTCAGAAATATTATTGTGTCACGGAAAAAAACAACTTTTTACTAACTCACTCAAAAGAAAAAGCTGCCAGGGTACTCTTGATGTATTACGCTGTTTCAGTGACGGAAAAAAAAGCTGGCTATGGGGGCGTATGCGCAGGTCCTGAATGAAGTACGAAAAACTGAAGACTGTTCCACTTTTCCAGACTGTCCCTACTTTACGAAGACACCATGCATAGTGTTCTTTGAACTGACTAACTCTAGTTCGGTCCGGCTGTGTTTTGGCTAGATGGAGTGCTACATGAAGGACAATATGAACACACGGACGCTAGGCTTCATGAACGCATAAATGAAAGCTGGGGCATTCACCGATAATCAAATTAACGCGCTGGGTTTATGGCACCGCAAGTGAGTACGGCTAAAAGCATGGAAAGCTAGGAATGTTCATCTGGTGGAAACAAATGACCCATGCCATAGCACATGGAGCGTGCACCTTGCCTACAATAAATGGCAGGATCGTAAGTACAACAGGGTCAAGCTCTTCATTCTAGTGAGCTGTGCGTTATTATTCGTGGCATTCAACGGACATGAGGGAACACTTATTGGTCCTCTTCAATTATGAAATTAGAAAGGACAGAGCCTTGAAGGAACATAGACATAGATTTGAGTCAGCGCGTGAACATGCCACAGAGTTCCCTCACTCACCAATGTTACCTCGGGTGACTCCACTGAGGTTTGTTTCCGCTGCACAACACATCGTACGATTCGTCGTCATGGACTCATGGATATCCCTGTTGTAACCCCCCTTTACAAAGAAGTGATACACGTCCACAAAAGGGAACTTCTGGTTTGCGTCACAAAGGCAAGAAAGAAACCTATTTTCGTCGCCTGTGTACTAACCTTCGGAGCATCTGACACCGCCTATCCCCACTCGCTATTCCGATTTTGTCACTTGTGTCGCGTTCCTCGTCAAGCCATCAACGCATGGAGCGAGCCTACCCTCGTGCTCGAGCAGAACTGGAAAGACGTCCAATGAAGCTCCGTCTAGACCCGGTGTTCTTAAAAGGGCAACATTGTGGAAGAGCAGTATGCGCTCGTGCTGTGCCAGGTATTACCTGGAAACACGACCAGTGGCCATGGAACAAGCTGTGCGCACGACTTGTACATAGCATGCAGCGAGCGTCGCAGCTGGCAAAGACGGCGTGTGCGTGACTGGGTGTGTGTTTGTGCACCGGCGTTCATCTGCGTGAGTGTCCCCCTTGTGAGTGTGAGCGTGTGTTTCCTGTCTGTGGGACCAAACCTGAAGGAGAGATTTACTGCCGTTGCCACGCGCGCTGAAGGTTTCGTCGTTGAATATGGCGACGCGATTGTTTTACAATAAACTGGTCATCTGCTGCTCTCTCACGATTCCGACTGACTCACACTTATGTCTGCTAATGTTCATTATTTAGTTGATATGGCAGTGGTAGCAACCAAGGTACTGTGGTCAGAAAGATGTTTGCTGCGCCGTTTCGCGAAATTTCCTGGCACCAGTATTCACGAAACGTCTCTTAGATAAGAGCACTTCTTCAGTGGTAGACATTCGGATGCTCGCCACTCACGATTCTGGTAGTCGTGATAAAGAAATAAATTCCGTGGTGATGGTCAGTCGCGGATAGAACTTGTGAAAGAAGTTTCGTGAACGCAGGGTGAAGACAAATGTTCACAAATAAATTTTTATGCTCCAGCGATAAGCGAGAAGAGCCACTGCCAAATTGCGATATCAAACATAAGATTAAGCAAAACACGGCTAGCAAAGCGGTGGGCTTCTTCAGAATGAAAAGCTTTTTGATTTGACATAATGCTGTTGTATAACAACGTTTAATTTTATATCCCATGCTGAGAGATTTCTCAGCCTTTTATTATAGGTAAAAAATTCATCAGCTTGTCCCCTGTCAAGAAAATGGGGGTAAGCGAAGCTTATCGTGCGTGTATCTTACCTTCGTCAGGGTAACGTAAAGTTCATGACAAGTCACGATATTAAAAACATGAGCGTTTACTAAATGTATGCATCGAGGGAGAAAACGTACTACGCAATGAAAGGAAAAGTTGCACGAAAGGGAAGGAAAAGTAGTAGCTAGGTCAAATACACAAATGACAACCTTCGCTTACCCACATTTTCTCGACAGGGGAAGGCCTGCAGAATTCTTTATATCTTTCTTCTTTCTTTCTTCCTTTCTTTCTTTCTTTCTTTCTTTCTTTCTTTCTTGCTCTGTCTTTATTGCTCTCTCCCCTTTCTTTCTTTTCCTCATTCTCTCTTTCTTTCTGGCTTTCTTTCTTTCTCTCTCTACCTTACTCTCTTTCTCTCTCTTTCTTTTTGTCCCTGGTATGTGCCATTGAGCTTGCACTCTTTCTGCACTATCACCAGGATCGGCCCACTTTTCAGCGTGACAACACCACCCCCACCACTGCCTATAAAGCTTCGCTTAGAAAAAACTGGCGTAGCTTGCACTGGAGGCGCAATGCTAAAGAGACAGCGGAGCTGATGGGCACCTAGCTAGTCCTGGCTTTTGGGTTAGGCTAAGCACTACCAAGTCATCCCCAGCATTTTCTGGAATTTATTGATTACTATACGATTATTGATTAGCAATTGATTGGCTATGGATTGGCTATCACAAGCTATTGGCTACGTATTTGGGCTGTGCTAAGCACTACCAAGTCATCCCCAGCATTTTGCGGAAATAATTGATTATTGATTGATTATCGATTAGCTATTCATTCGCTATTGATTGGCTATCGCAAAGTGTTGGCTACGTATTTGGGCTAGGCTAAGCACTACCAAGTCATCCCCAGCATTTTCCGGAATTAATTGATTATTGATTCATTATCGATTAGCTATTCATTGGCTATCGATTGGCAACCGAAAACTGACTAAGCTTAAGCAGTCCCAACCATGCTGAGCTAGACTTAGCCAGGGTGAGCTTCGCTAGTTCAAAGGGGTATGTGCCATTGCACTTGGGCCCTTTCTGTACTACCGCAGGATCGGCACACATTTTTTGTTAACGACTAACGGAATAATGGCCAGCTTAAACAGCTCCGCTGTTAAAAATTCATTCGTGGTAACTTGCAAGGTTGACCTGTCATCAAAATCGATCTGCGACCCTATATTTCAGACACCGAGCAGATAAAACTATTAGCTAGACCTTGACTTCGTGTGTACTTCTGGCCGTCGTGTCTTGTGGGGTCTATCGCGTTTCTCGTCGAGAAGGGCGCGTCACGATCGCATAGCCGTCGTTGCATTGATATAAAATATGCCTGCTGCTTTCCCCTTAACTTTTGTCGCTACAGCTTTTCTGGGGCCTTCTGATCATAAAGATGATAATTATGCAGTTAAGAACAGCGCGCACCCCTCAGCGTTTGCTCAGAACACGCATGTGAAAACGCATGAACGATTACCAGGAGTATTGCACGAAGTTCAGCAGCTATACACTATAGATTGCGAATAGATATTGATGCTGGCCGGCGGTTCCGTGGCACCAGTAAAACGAGAAAGCTACCAGTATTACTTGGCCTCGCTTATCTCGTTGCAGGCTTACGGCTGCCATATGCACTGAAGGGTAGCGCGACGTCCTGGTGGTTGGAGAAATCCATGTAGAGAGTTGTTCAGAGGTACACAGAGGATTGTCATGTATAGTGAAATAAACGCAGCTATCGAATGTAAAAATATCCGTGTGACCAACTCCGTCAACGACAGAACATGTGGGCCGAAACATCTCACTTTCTAAATGACGCCGAGTGAGAAACCGCGGAAGATGCTGGCTGACAGAGGTGGTAAGGGAGTGATCGAAAGGTATCAAACAGTAACCAAGTCACACGAATTATCGACGTACTGTACACTAAAAGTCTCCTGGCATGACAATGTCCGTTTCATCATCGGCGATAACGATGCTATATATGGACAAATTAATTATCATGGATCCATGATGCTTCCGTTTCAGCCATATAATGCAAAAGAATTTGTGTTATGACAGGTATTTCAGACCGCCAATTGCGAACTGAATGCTGCAACGTCGGATGTTTATCCGCATTCTGTATCCATTATGCGACCAGTGCGTGCTCTCTAGCTCCCATCTTACGCTGAAGTGATGCCCTTTCACTAACCCTGCTCACTCCCTTGAACCCCCTTATTCCCAGCCCCTCCCATTCAAAGCGATGCTCGAAGTGACGCTTGAATTCAAGAACTCAAATTTCTCTGCCAACAGATGAACAAGATAGCAGCTGCTGTGGGTGGGTGCTGAAACAGAGATGTTACACCACTCGCACTTCTAAATCACACACCACTGCTGATTGAAATACTCCGCAGAGAAATCAGCAACTCCTTTAGCGACGGAAGTACAATCAAAACAATAGATGCGTATTTGGAGTGGAAGGAGACCAGCAGTGGCAGAGGCAAAAAAGCAGAAAACGCAGACGAGGCTTTTGTCGATATTGTAGAAACGTAATAAGTATAAACGAAAGGCAAAGACGAAGATCTAACCAGGAAGGTTTCCTTGTCTGGCATTCATTGTGACAGGACTTCCGTGTTCCGCCCAACTTCGATTCTGTTATTTCTTTCGTAAATGCCAAAGCAGGCACCACCCTAATAAAGGGCACTGGCACCTCGACTATGCTATCTTCATTCTTGGGTTGATTCCAGAAGGAATGCTGCTATACCGAACAAAAGGAAGACGCAGTAAGGTTCCACGTTCCTCTGCACTGTTGGCACGAAGACGCACGTCTTTTCCTTTTGTGAGTTGCTGAAGTTTTTGGTTAGGACTCGCTACCGCTGCTATTGCCCTGCTCTCTTGTCACGAAACAACGGTATGGGAAGAATCAGTTTGGCATTGTTTGGGAACCCAGTTGGAGTAGCACAGACTCCAAGCTCTCAATCTCGTTTGAAAGAACAGCATAGACGAGAAGGTAGGTGAGTCACGCGAATGCAGCGGTGATAAATCAGTGGTGAACCCTAATCCAACTGCTGACGAGACAGAAACGCGTATTTTTTTATTTTGTCATTGTATTTTCATGAAGTAGTGAAAGTATTTTGGAAAGAGCTCCGACGGGTGAAAATACTTATAACTTCTAAGTATACGGGATTATTTTTTTTCACATTGACGGGTTTCATAAGCGAATAATAATATAATTTTAAAAAATTTAATGAGGGCATTCTTTTCGAGTAAACTGGTGCCGAGACCTTTTGCAGGGAAGTTGGATGAACTTTAACATACTGAGGCACGTGGCATGGCAGCAGGTGGCCCATCTAGCATCCTCCATAATTTTTTTTCTGAAGGAGCAACTTCATTTTTCTATGTGGGTAGAAATATAAAGCGAGAAGCACCGAAAGAAGCCACTGGACAACGCCGTGATGGGTTCGTCAAGCGAACCGCAGTGAAGTTGTGCAGGAAGTTAGTGACATTCGGGGTGCAACAGTCTTGAGACAACACTATTGTGAGGGCCCATAAAATATAGGGCGGAATTCACAAATGTCCTCGTTCATAAATTCATTTTACCACTGACCGGGCGCCTTCGCGAATATAGTGCCCCGCATCATGATCAGCTGAAATTTTACTATTAGTAGCAATTCTAGTGTAACACATTTTATACGCGCCCTGTCAATTAGACTAGATACCGCACTCGAAAAAACTGAACACGCATGAGTATAGCATAGGAAAAATGAGTTTTTACACATCCGTGTCAGGGTAAGATCACGCCCGAGAAAATATACGCAACGTGAGCGCTTAAAGCGTCGTTGACACGAAGCTGCAATATTCTCCTCCCCTATTGACGCTTGAATACTCTTGACAAGTGTGTGCTGCTACCGGTAAGCGTTGTGTACGTAAATGCTACTTCAATGTTGACATTTCTATATTGATGTTTATGTACCCCCTTACATTATTTTACAGCGAATGCTGTTTATGCGAACCCTGTGCCTTCGTTGTCGGACTTCGCTAAAAAGGGGCCCACGTAAACTACTGGGAGAAGAGTAGAAAGGAAGAACTCAAGGGAAAGGGGTTGGAGTGACCCCTTTCGCCCTGTGAGAATGCTGTGAGAGGGTGCAGATGAAACATGAGAACGGAGAGGGGGTTTGACGTAAGTTGCGCCGTCCAATACTCGCGTTGGAGGGGGAGAGCGTGAGGCTCGCCAACCAATGGCGGTGTAGGAAAAAAGTAGGTCAACGCAGGAGTGGGGTGCGAGAGGAGTTCGCGTTAGCGTTGGTTGTATATACGGAGTCAAGAGAGCCGCATCTCCTGCAGGCAGGGGATGAGACGCGCCCTACGTTGAATTTTCGGGCAGCGGGCCATACGCTTCCTGTCCTGAGGCGCAGGAGGAGTGTCTGCTCTTGCCTGGTGAGTTCGACCTCGGGGAGTAGCGGGAGTGGCTGCCCGCCGGCCACACGCGCATCCGGGTGCGCTGCGGTAAGCAGTTCCAGCATTCGGTACCGCGTTAAGTCCGATGTGGCTGCTGCAGTGCTTACTCTGACCTGGTCGTGATGGGCTGCTTTGGCTGCTGTATTCACCTCTTCGTTTTCGGCTATCCACGCGTGTGAGGGGAGCCAGGGGAGGGAGAGGGATATGCCACTCCTTTGGATTGCAGTGAGCTGTTGAACAGAACCTGCATAGTCTCCGCAACAGGAGAGACCCTGCAGTGTCACCTCCCATTCGCTGCGAGCTCCAAAGCAGCACAGCTAGCTGGTCTCCACCTGGCAGCCAACTACCTAGCTGAACATCCACCACAGGTCCCCGTGGCCATCTTCACCATCTTCAACCGAACCGAGCCGGTGTCACAGTGGCCCTGCTCCTGGCCAAGCTCACTGCGATCCAAATGGGTGGCATCGCCCTCGCACTTCACTGGCTCCCATCACACGCAGGGATAGCTGGAAGCGAACAGGCGGATGCAGCAGCCAAAGCAGCCCATCACGACCCGGTCAGAGTAAGCACTGCATTAGCCGCATCGGACTTCACGCGGTACCCATTGATGAAACTGCTGACCGCAGCGCACCCGGACACGCGTGTGGCCGGCCGGCAGCCACCCCGGCCACTCCCCAAGGTCGAACTCACCAGGCAAGAGCAGACGCTCCTCCTGCGCCTCAGGACAGGAAGCGCATGGCCTGCCGCCCGAAAATTCAGCGTAGGGCGCGTCTCATCACCTGCCTACAGGAGATCCGGCTCTCCCGAGACCCTGGAACACAGCATATGTCACTGTCCAGCACTAGCTACTCCTAGACAGGCGATCACAGCCGTATATCACTGCATGCCTCGGCCTTCAAGCCAACACAGTGGAAGACCTGCTCTCCTCCCGCCAATCTCCAGTGGCAGCATTGCAAACCTTCCTCGAGTTTGCTGCTGCGGCTGGCGCGGTTTGCTGTCGCGGCATAATTTATTCAGTGTGTACATATCGTATCAAATGAGGTGCTTTCGCAGTATTCCTGACGTCACGTGGCAGATACGCGAAGGGGAGGGTGGCCCGAAAAATGTTTCATCAATATCAGAGGGCTCATTACAGAAATGTAATAGAAATGTTTGCAATAGCTCTATCTTATAGCACGCTCATTGGCAACTTACAGTGTCTTACCATAGTAATATAGACTGAGTGATATAGGCTGCACAACTGTTCTTAACGTGGTTACGAGCGCGTACCGACATTAGAATATAGTAGGGAGGCGGCAAAAGATACATCAGAGAAATACTGACAAAAATTGTTTGTTGTGTTTTTATTCCTTTATTGGATAACCCTCGATCAAGTAATTACGTTAGGGAATCTCAATTCCGTGTGGCGCAGCAAATTATTAATTACATTCGCTTTGATTACGCCTATTGCAAAACGCGCACCCAGAGCAGCGCGGCTTTGGACTTGAAAAAGGTAATCCATTTCGTCACTGAAACCCGTTGTGGTGGTCTCCTGGTAACAGATGCCACTGACGCGTACACACACACTGTGTCCGTGGTGCCTAAAGCTGAGTTCATTCAGTACTCGATGGGACAATATATGAGAGAGAGCATCCCCCTGCGTTTCCACGAGAAGCGAGCACTCGGAAGGGGTATTTTGGCAGCTTTCGGCAGCACATTTTATTCCCTTCAAATCACCACACCCTGCCACCTTCGCTTTCGGTGACGTGAGGAGTAATTCCTATATCATGTCCGGGGCCCTGCTTCTCTTGACGGGCGTTTTGGGCAGGCCGTATTAAAGGTGCTGTAATTATCCATTTGTGGTTCTCTGGAGGAATTAAGGCTTCGTACCATAACTATGGAGTCGACACCTACCTACAAAAGCACGAAAAGGGGGACACCAAACTTTCCTGTCAGTACTCCTTACATTCAGCAACAGTTCTAAGTAAAGAGACGATAAAAACCACAGTCACGCTACCGGACGTTTGCATGTAAAAGTACAACACCTATATGGTCTGACCTCGTGGACTTAGTCGCCATAAAAAGAAACGCGGCACTGCGTCTACGGTAAACGATTGCAGAGTTTGTACCTCCCAGATAAAGCAAAAAAGAAGAAAGTGCTTGGCCCGGTGCAACCACGATCACCGTATTCCGTCTGCTTTGGACCATGCCTCATAGTGCCACTATTGCTGAGGAACACAAAGACGAAAGGCAGGAACGGAAATAGCAAGCCACAGAAGAATACCGATGCTACAGTAGAACAAGCAGAATATTACAATGGAAATGGCAGAATGCAAAGCCGAAGAAATTACGAAAGCTGCTCGAGCTTACTGCGTGATGCAAATGGATTGGCTCCACCAAAAATGACTGGCATGAGAGCAAAATGCGGCACCCAGGGGGCTTAGACGGAAGACGGAAGCTTTAAGGGATGGGCCTCCCGGGAGACATCACGCTAGTCCTTTACGGGTCTTTACTTCTTTCCGACTTTGTTTTCTCTTTTCTTTGATTCTACTTTATTTGGAACTTCTGGGACTTTGCCCTCTTTTCTGATTCCCGGCAGCAGTGGGCTAACTCGCGGAAACGTGCGTCGCAATGTTCGCTCAGCTGCACTGTGGGAAACAAGCTTAGATATTTGTACGGCGGAACAAGTTCGCGAGGGAAATAAATAATGCTACAGAATAAAAAATAAAAGAAATTACAAGGCTTATGTCACGCTTGCTCATATTTGCACGCAAGAAGCTAAGCCAACCATTAGGAGATTTTGACTTTCCACTTCTGCGTATTTCTTCAAGCGGATTGAAAAAACGGTTAAGGCGGATTCTGTATATAAAGCTGAAAAAAATAATGATGAAAAAAAAAGAACATTGTAGGCGAGGTGACTTGGATTATTGGCAGGGTCCGAAGTTGCCCTCGCCAGGAAGAGGAAAAAGCGGGAGGAGTTGACTTAAATTTGACATTAGAGAGTTTTAGCTTGTCCGGTAATCGGGTAAACGCGAGCGGGCCGGGCGTTAGGGCGTTTTGCCGGAACCGTAAACGTGAGCGGCCTGTATGGTGCTACCACCTGGTGGCGCAGAAATCAAACAGACAAAAAACAGCTAATATTGCAGTAACCAAGTGTATTCTACTTCGCTGCTGGTGTAAATTTTCGGCGGCAACACGATTACGCCACTGTCGAACATGTTTTGTATGTTTAATTTCTGCGCCACCAGGTGGTAGCACCATACAGGCCGCTCACGTTTGCGGTTCCGGCAAACCGCCCCAACGCCCGGTCCGCTAGCGTTTACCCGATTACCGGACAAGCTAAAACTCTCTATTGACCCCGCATTAACCTTGCTCTCCACGGAATGCATGCCTCCCGGACACTCTTTCTGTTATGGCCCAAGCAATGTCCTCTATTAATCCTTTTAGGGGCGAAGCTCCTTAGGGTGTGGGTCATTCTCTCCTCTGTAGTAGTAGTAGTAGTAGTATGTAGCCACCTCTAGTTTATGAATTGCTCAATAGATGGCGTTGTGTGTCCGTACGTGAAAGAGACGCCTCATGTAGTTTTATGAAGTGTTCACTAGAAGTCCGTAGCTCTGGTTGGCATAGAGACCGCTATGTATGTATGCATACGTACATATACATATATATGTATATGTATAGTATAACCGGAAGCCAACTTCCGCTTCCGTTTCCACTTCCGGTTCCGCTTCCGCTTCCGGAAGCCTGCTTCCGGCTTCCGGAGTTGTGTAGTTGCATGCCCTCCCGGAAGTTGTTTTCTGTCCGTCGAACTAAACAGACGCGAAAGCCCTCGATTCGCGCCATCAGTGACCTGTTCCACCACATTGTATTCAATAAATATAGCGCATCCATCCTAAATCACGTGATGTTATTTGTGCTTCTTATTAACCATCGTAAACTAAGTTAGTGATTCTCCCACAGACAATATGAGCCTACGAATTATATATCATCATCCTCATTATCATAGTCTTCATCCCGTTTTCAGACAACTGAAATTACGAACCTACCCAGAGATTGACACTTACCAATGTCCTGCTTCAGCCGAACGTGTTTTCAGCCTTCAACTTTCGTAATTTGACGGCTCCATCTGACGGGGCAGACTACTGACGCACTACACCACATTACTGTTGCCTTCGCATCCACGTTGTTACATTAGTTCATTCCTCACTTTATATTAACCCGCTCACTCTGCTGTTTATAAAATAACCATGTCTTCTCTACTACTGCCATTGTCGCGTTTCTGCCTCTTTTTACCAAGGAATTAGGGTCATTTCAGTGGAACTTAGCTGCCAGAACAACAGCGGCACCACATTGTCATTCATTATTCGAAGCTCCCGCCGATGACACAGACACTGACTTAGACTACCATGCCGGGTCCATAACGTAAGCCGAGTTATGGTGAAACAATTTACGCAGAATGTCCTCAGGAAGTTCTCTGAATGATGCGTAAGCATTTAGTAGTAACGATAGGGTGTTGATTGCCCACACTCAAACCCGATCGCTTATAATCATTGTTATCCAGAGCTCTACTCAGATAAATGCAAAGACTGCAATCAGCGGGCAAACCTCAGACACATAATCTCGGCTTGCCCCAACAGAGGGGAAGGTCCAAACAACAAGTATACGAACGCGGAGCAGTGGGAGACCGCGCTGCTCAGTTCAGACAGCGAGCACCAACTACAAGTCATCAGGCAAGCCGAAGATGCCGCTTTGACCCAAGGGCTCCTAGCCGCCATCTAAGGGAGGGGAGATAAATTCCTATTACACTTGCAAGTTGTTTCTCTCTCTCTCTCAACACTGCTGGTAATTATAGCACAGCTCCGCGGCTGCAGTCGTCTAGGCGCAACTACGGTAAATGCGACAGCGCTGCGATGGCACGAACTACTGCGGAAGGCGACGCATTGTGAACTGATCAGGCAAGCAAACTACTGCAAGTGGCGGTGCCAGATGCGCTGATGACGTTCCGATCCGAAGCCGTGGCTGCTCCACAGATCCGGCTTACTAAAGGCGTGCCGGATTACACACGCCACGTCATCACAGAGAGGTGTGTGAGCAGTGGCTCGTGCCCCTGCTTGCGCGTTCGTCGTCGTCTTCTTCCAGAGCTGGCGAAATCATTGCTGCTGGCTTTATTTTGAAAGCGATTGTCTTACCCGGGGGACGGGTGGACGATCAGACATTTTTATCGTTGGGTAACCATAAAAATGCTTACGCATTTAAAAAATCAATCCACCGTTCCGGAATCGAAGCCGATGAATAGACGTTGACCTTGTCCGCGAGTTTAGTTGTCTTCCGTTAGAACAATTCGATCACAACTCTATGAAAGTGTTCCGTCCCAACTGCAAACTTGCATGATAATTTGGCGAGACTTAATTTTCCCTTTTACGAAGGCAGCAATTCTGGAATAACTTTTGGTCGTTTGGACGAGTGAGCTATACAAGCAGTGTCTTCGAACTTTGCAAAACCCCAGGAATATTACAATGCACATGCACCATAGCTCTTTTCGCAAATTTCATTTCTGTGCGCGAAATTGGCTCCAAGATTGCGCGGTTTCCATCGACTGCTATTACTTCCATCATCTCACGCAAGCGGTAGCATACTTTTTTATCGGGAAAATACAGTACGTTTCATGTGCGATGTACTGCCATGTGCGTAACTTTACCTTCTGTGCTCGTTTTTTTCTGGCTTACCAAACCTCTTCTCAGTGTAGGATCAACTTTTTTCGACTTTTTTTTTACCCAGAGGGGTAATTTACTAATACTGATAGAACCAGTTTTTCTTATTTATCTCCTTAATAAGGTGGCTGACTGGGCTTGTTAGTTATTCATTCTTATAATACACAGCGCGAGACGAAATACGGGGACGAATAGCAAACACGTGTTTGCTATTCGCCCCCTTGTTTCCTCCCACGCTGTGTATTATAAGTATCTCCTTAAAGTCTTTTATAATGACTCAAGAAAAAAATCACAGCCCTTCCACTATGTGAAGAGGAAGACCAGAGAACCTGCACTTGTTGATAACTATATTGAGTTACATATGTTTAATTGCTATATTGATTGAATAAAGACACATGCGCATAACTTCGTTGTTGTTATAGTCTTTTATTGTCTCTTTACTTCGTCATTAGGGTAACCATTGCTTTGCAGTCACTGTGATGTACTGCAATTGGTTACCGATGCTTTCGCGCCCACTCCCGCTTCTGTTCGCGAAGGCGATCTTTACGGGCACGCTGTTATTCTTCAAACGTCAAAGAGCGGCTTTCTGATATTGCGGATCTTTCGGACGACACGGGTTCGGCTATCTTCCCATCACCTTCGCGCCTATTCACACTGCTGCTCACGCCGGCGCTCTTTCCGTGCGCGTTTTTCTTCTTCAATACGGACTACGTGCATCATGGCCATAGCAGGACCAAAGTAAATTGCTGATAACGTCGCTAGAGCAATGTAGACGTCACAAGAAAACGAAGCACTGACACTGGTGGTTACACAATGACGTTTTATTAAGAAAGCGAATATTATTATTATTAAGCGAATTATGGCTGACTGATTTGTCCCTGAGCGTCGAAAACGCACTGCACGAAAGCCAACTTACACAATGGAACCATCTGTGCATCTGCGCACACAATAGAAAAATCTGCGCATCTGTACACACAATCGTAGAACACAACAGTCAATCTCAGTTAAACTATTTTTGGCTGTGCAGTTGTACCGATAAGACCAATCGTAACTGCAACGCCGTGCTACCCAGACGAACTGTATATATCTGCATTGCATTACGCGCGTCTCGCAATGCATACCCGGCCGTCACCATGGGTAGGCCGCGGGTGCAGCGCACGGCAGAAGAAGACGCTGCCGTAGGCGAACGTAAGCGCGAGCGCGATCACGCCCGTAAGGCCGATCCCGTGTATCGGCAACGGCATGCAGTCCGTGAAAGTGTTAGTGTGTGCGTGTAATCAACGGCTACATGATCTAAAATAAAGGCTATGCAACTTAACGAAATGTCTCTTCATTCAACTTCAACGTTAAAAAATACAATCCTAAACAAATAATCAAATCACATATGCATCGCATCGGGTCACTCAGCATTTCTTGGGTTCGTTGCATGGTCGTTGGTTTTGGACTTTGGCTTTGATTCAGCTTGCATGGGCACAAGCTTCGCGTTCAACCATCTTTCTTTAAAAAAGGGGCTTTGGTTTATTATTCCGCCATCCACTTCGGAGCCACGGAGCACCGCCGGAGCGCCGCAGGCTACTGTGGATTCAAATTTGTCGATGTGACTCTTTTCTAGACACCCTGTCGACGCACGAACTTTTAACAGCGGAGCTGTCCTTAGTCGAGCGTGCGCCGTCGATGCCGGTCGCCATCACGCAGGAGTAGAGCCGGAGAGTTCACCTGACCAGAAAATGATGAGAGACACGCCGGGGGAGGGCAGATCACATGACCAGCAGAGGAGGAGAGGCGCGCTGGGGAGGAGGCGACCAATGAGAGGGGGCGACCACAGCGAAGCTGTGCATTCACGGCCGCTTGGCTGGCCCGATCGGGGCTACTTGCGGGCGATGGGACGCGTCGGCTTCCACGGGCGATGGTGCTCCCAACGCGTTGCGTGGGATGGGACGCGATCTGTCGATACGGCGGAGATGCGGCCGTTCCGTCGGTGTAAAACGAAGACTAGCACAGCCAAAAATAGTTTAACAGAGATTGACTTACACACAAGTCTGTTGTATCTTTGAAAAGTTGTCGTTGGTCAGCGTCTTCTCCTAAGTGTTCTGGCAATAAAAAAACTCGGCGCTAATGCAATAGTAAACTCGCCGGTGATGCAGTTCCTCTCAACGTAAAAGCTCAACGTAAAAGCTCAACGGAGCAGTAATTCGCTGTTGTTTTCCCCGTGTTTTCCTTGTGTTTATCTTGTTTTATCCTGTGTTTCTTTTGTGTTTAGCAATTAATCACCCGTTTTGACACTTGTGCTAAGGCACAAATGGTGGGAAACCTCCACGCACATGCACCCAAAGCTTTGCTGATAATAGAAGCAACTATAACGAATTTCTGGTGATAATTTCGAGCAAATCATGAGTACTCTGTATTTAATATTATTCTGAATCTAGTTAATGTAATTTTACTCGGTTTTTGGGCTGGACTTGGCATGTTCTGGCCCTGTTTTGCGCTTGTGTTTTCTAAGCGTGACTTGACAAATGACACATGACACATTAGACACCGATAGCTTTGGCCCCTAAAGTGCTACGCACTTAAAAGAACCATACACGGCAATCGCAGACACAGAACGACCACAGCAAGCTTCGCGGCATCCATAGATTTCACTTCTAGGAACTGGCTGTATTTTGTTCAGAACCTAGCCATATACAGCTTCGGCACGCGTTCTGCTATAGTGGTTTCTCTCCCACTTGGCTGATGTGTGTATCTGAGGCGTTGAGAAAAGCTACGTTGAAAAGCCTCAGTCCTTCATCAAGGTAATTTTTAAGTATAGTCTGCATATTTGTTAACCGTTTTGGGCAATCTTATTGTTGATGATATTGTTGTGAATCACTTTAAAATTGACTCATATTCTTTAAGCTAACATCCATTCTGACACCTGTGCTAAGGCACTTTATACATAAACCGATATATAGTAACCGCCTAAAATTGTTGTTCTACTCGTCGTTTTGTCCGCGGACGCGATCTGCCAGAACCTAACCATATACAGCTTCACTGTAAATATATTCATGGAGCTGTTCGTGTATTCCAGTTTCAAATATTTTTAACGCAATAGCGTTAAGCGCCCCGTGTCACAGAAAATCGGGCGTTACCGTAGGTGTCGCCGTGGGTGCCGGCGCTCCGGCGTCGTTGGGGGAAATAATCATCCCGAACCATCCGGACCGCGCAGACCTTTCGCGTGGCGCAAGGCGTTATAATATATAGTGAACAATATTAGATTTCTCAAAGTAAAATCCGGCAGAAAAATCATAAAGTATGACTTAACCACAATCTACAGACGTTATAGCTTCGGATCGTATTTTGAATCTACGAGAAAACGTAATTCAGTTGACGGGAAGCCTCATAGGCAGCCAGTGATCTTTGAATACTATCGCGTTCTAATCTTAAATGCGAAGCTTAAGAGTCCTCCAAATTTTTTCTTTCTATTGGGATGCTTGTGCAGCTTCTCTAGCGTGAAGGACAGCGCTGCTCCTTGCTGGTTTATGTGGGAACTCACAAAAAAGATGCGCGATCAACTCACTGCGCCCATCAAAGTCACAAAAGGGGCTATTGACCACTGCGATGACGCTACTTTAAGCCATAGGCGGCCTATGGGGATGCAGTCACGTTGTGAGGGGCTGGACGGAAGACAAAACTATAAATTATAGTCCCGGGTATCAAGCCAGTGGCGGAAAGTGAAATACAACCATCGGTACAACAAATTAAGGATGACGCATTCATCAAAACAGGGTGTATTAGTCGCTTATTCAGACGTCCTTGCCCCTCGTCGTTGTACAACATATACCAACCAGAACTGCATTTTATTAACCTCTTTATCTTTCTTTCTCGTTTGTGATATTTCAAACCAAATCATATTGGGTGATAACTGGGGAGCAGTTTAAAAATATCGGTTGACGTCACTACGTCTTATAAATGATTTGCTCATTAAATAATGGCGCTTCTGCACCGGAACACTTGTGAAAGACTTACCTCGAACAGAGAAAAGTTGACCTGATGTCTTGATTGCAAGAGTGTATTAGTTACTTCGGCCAGGTAAGATTCTGTTGTTTCTTATTCAACGCAGCTGAAATGGAATGAATAGGGTCTTCTTGCACTGAAGCGAAAAGAATTACCCACCAGATTAAAATATTTGCAGAAGTATGACTGAAAACAATATGACGTATATCGCACTATCCACGAAAGACTATATTCTAGTATGCTATAAAGAATTTGAGCACGGTTTTCTTTTAGAGAATGCGTGCACAAAAATGTTTTTTTTTCGACATCGACGCCATGCTCAAACACTGCGTACGATTCCATCCATGATTTGAGATTGGCCAGACGCATACCGAAGAAAATACAGAGTCGTATAAATAAGCTAGCTTCACAACAATGAGTGTCTTTCTGCGAGTCGCTGGATTCACGAAAGCCATTGTCTCATATATAGAGAACTTTTCGTGGCTTCCGTGCAACCCCTGGACAGCGCCACCCATTTAATTCCCTGGCTCTTTACCTACAATGCCACGAGATTAAAGTTGCACAATCCTTCTGCAGGAGGATTGCCGCTGAAGCAAGTTCCACTGGAACGCAGAGTGCCGACCGCTCACCAACCTCACGCGATTGCCGTAAGGAGTGCCCTTTTTCTCTGCACGAACTAGGCGTCCGCGCTTGCTTTTTGCAGGCGATAATCAGCACCAGGGACAGATGGCATTACATACCGCGCTCTGTGTAACCTTGGTGAACGAACTAGAACGGCACGCCTGCTCCTGTACAACGACTCGTGGCAGACAGGCGCGATTCCCCAGGAATGGAAGTCAAGTCGCCTGATTCCGCTCCTCAGAACTGGCAAGTCGCTTTTGGACATTGCTCATACGGTCCAATCATGCTTGCTAGTTGTGTAGCAACAGTAATGGAATGGATGGTTCAGACGCGACTGGAGTGGCACCTAGAGCCAGTGCCTTCACTATTTAAAATAGAGGAGGCGCTGCTAGAGCACTATGAAATTTACCGTAGACAGGTTGACAGGATTCATGCGCGGCCGCTTGTCTATATACAATGTTGTCGACTTGGTAGCCTGCGCCGAATTCCATGAGGCCTGTAAACGCTTGTCTGCTGCCGTGTTTGTAGACGTTAAAGGGGCCCTAATAAGGCATGCGATAATGTCCCCCAAGAAGGCATGCTTAAATCGTTAGAAGTAATAGGATTTTGGTGGCACGATATATCTCTGGGTTCGTAGCTATTTACAGATGCAACGCCTTTAGGACGCGGCGGCCGCATTTCGACGAAGGCGAAATGCAAAAACCACAGGTGGTCAAAATCAATTCGGAGGCCTCCACTACGGCGTGCCTCATAATAAGAACTGTTTTTGGCACGTAAAACCCCCAAAAGACAACGGAGATATTTACAGAGGCGATCATTCTACGTGCTCACTTGGAATGGCCCGACGCCCCAGTATTACACTAGCCGCGGCGTCCCTCAAGACGGTGTACTAAGCCCAACGCTCTTTAATCTAGCCCTTACATAGACTAATCGAGAACCTGCCAAGCACCGTTCAACTCTGTACCTATACGACGACGCCATATGTATCTGGACATCGGGGGTGACACGGCTTCAGCTTCGTGCTCGTCTTCAGAAGGCGGCCTCATCGACATCATGCTTCCTTCGTAAACAAGGACTGGAGGTGACGTGGGACAAATGCGCAGTGGTGGCATTTACCCAGAAGCCGATGTCTGCATAAGGCTTATCAATCAACGGACAACTGATATCGTTCAGCAGAAGTCGCAGGTTCTTGGGGGCTCTCATTGACAAAGATATGCCCTGGACTCCTCACGTGAACCACGTGAAAATGCGCCAGATGGCTATTTGTGATCTGTTCAAGTTACTTGCACGAAAGAACGGGCGGGGGGTGGGTCCACACAATTTATGTTACAGATGTACAGGGTGTTGTTTGTTGGGTTCCTCCGGTGCAGTTTACCTGTTATATCCAACACCTGCAAAACTAATTTGCATACAATTCAGAGCATTCAGGCGCAATCTCTTAGGATATGCCTTGGAGTACCACGCAGTGCGTCAACGGCTGAAACTATTGCCATTTCTCAAGATTATTCAATCATGACGCACATCGCCGTCGAGGCAATGCGTGCACATGTCAGGCACATTGCCTGGACCCCTTGCCACCACCTCGCCGCACTCACCGCGGAAAGACCCCGCATGTCATCTAGCACAACTGTCAGTGCGTATCGTGTCTCGCTTACATCGGCGTACGCACCTGCGGCCAGGCCGGTGTCTCCTCCGTGATGTTTGTGCCATCCTGAACTACACCTCAGAATTGCAGGACGTCCGAAAAAATCAGACCGATCACCGTCTGCACTAAAACAATTGAGCTTACTCCTGTTCTACGAGAGATACAGTAGCCACGTACTCGTATGTATACTGACGTATCGACTACATCGACCAGTTCTGGCGGTGATGTGTTTATACCGATGAGAGGAATAACACTGCGATTCAAAACGTCGCATGTCATGACGTCCACGGCTGCAAAACACACGGCTCTCCGCAGTGCATTTCAATTTATTGACGCAGAAAGACCTGGAACATGGGCCGTGTTTTCCGATTCGAGACCGGCTTTACACAGTATGCAGTCACATCTCCGACGTGGAGCTCACGAACAGCTAACGTACTAAATTGTCAAACGTCACCACGACGTCAATCAGAAGGGCCATAAAATTATTTTCCAGTGGCTGTGGCCATTGTGGGATCAGTGGAAGTGATCCCGCAATATGAAGGATTCGAACCAGCGTACCCCCGGTCCCAAAGCGCGCGTCGTAACCACTAGGGTATACAGCCACGCTTGGAGAACAAGCATTTATGCAAACTATATGATTGCGTTCTAGCGTCGTTGTCTTTGTCCACAGATGGCGCGTTTGTACGCTCGTGCTCTGCAAGGTGAAGAGGTTATGAGCGCTAGGAGAGCGAGAGAGAGAGAGAGAGAGACGCATTCACAGAGTGGGTCTCCTGGAACGCGGTGTCGGCATCGCAACGCAGTGTCGGTACACTGTAGTGTCGGGGTTGCAAGCTACGCTATGCAACGCGCAGTGACGGCCGCACGCCCGAAACGCGCGAAAAGAAATTATGATCATCGCGAGTAATAAGACGAAAAGTTCGCGCGCAGTTCCGGAAAATGCTGGGCTATGATCGCCCAACGTCGCTATTTGAAGCGTTGTGCGGTCGAGTGCAAGGTTAAGCGTTTATTAAGGTTTATTAAGGTGCCGCCATATATATATATATATACAAGCACGCCTAATTTGGCTAACACTCGGCTTGTCTTTCCCATTAATCGCTTTCTCGCGGATCACTGAGCGCTGCGTGCATCTCTAACTTTCTTTATCATATCAAGCCCGTAGAAAATCAGTTAAACGTTTAGCACACACGTCGCGGTGGCTGAGTGGTGGTGGCGTTCTGTTGCAAAGCTTGAGGAAAGGCGTTCCATATCCGGCCATGGTTGCCACATTTTCGCAGTGGGAAATGCAGGAAAAAAAACGCTTGTTTACATAGATTTAGGTGGAAGTAAAAGAATCTCAGATGGTGCAAATTATTTCGAAGCAAAGCACCATGCCGCCTCTATGCCCCAGTGTTGCTTTTAGGCGTCAAACCCTATGAATCAATCAGTGAAGCGTCTACCGCATGAAGCGTGTTCCCGGCGTATAGGCTAGGCTTTTACCAGATATTGGTTCTTCACTTTATGAGCAGGAGACTTACGAAACTTCAGCACTGCCACATACCTTTGTGTAATGGGCTTAGGTGTGCACTGTTACACTCGCCTGAACCATGTGCCACTATTGCCCGCCTACGGCTACTCCTTCTCTATATATTTCGGACGTTGGCTTGCAGAAAGAGTCTAAAAATTTCAGAATAGATGCTTCAGCGAAGGGCCCCTATGAGGTTAAACGTTTCACTGCCAGCGATAGTGTCTGAAACTGTCTGTCAATGCAACGCTTAGGGAGATTTCTTGGAATGTTAGACACTTTTGTTGCTCGATTTGGCCCAAGAATCCCCAAAGCTTATCAAGAATATTATAAATGATAATAATGTACAACCACCAAGTAAGAATAAGGGCTTATTATTCATAAACATGAAAATGGCTCGACAGATTCTTTTATATATAGACGGTTTTCTGTAGTTAAATAGTGCTGAATTTTTGTTACCAACGAAACAAATCAATGAAATGCAAGAATGTAGAATGGTGGCTTGCTGGGCTAGTTGGTTCATTGCAACTTGTGTAACAGCGCGAAAAATAACAAGGAAGGGACGACAATAGAGACAGAGTGAAAAGAGCGCTGACTTCCAACTGTTTAGTCTACTGACGATGCTAGGCATATGTACACATATGAAGCCTCAGCAGGAAAAGAAAATCAAGGAAATAAGGAAAGAAACATCAGTCAGCATAAATGGCACAAGGTGATATCAACATGGACCCAATCACCAACCATCTAAAAACCGCAGTTCTTCCTTGGTCAGTGTTAGTGATGGAATGCTCACACACCTTTCTCCCGCACGAGCAATCATAACCGCCTCAATTATCTCTCTGACACACTGATCTTTGTGTCGAGATACAATCCCAGTTTTTTTTTTTTTTTTTTGAACTTAGGCTTGCATGGCTTTGTACGCCGACGCGTAGTCTTATCACCACATTTAGGGCAGTGTAACCCAAGCTGGCCCTGATTACCGTCACTTACATTCTTGCTGTGCTTGCTTAGTCTGGTGTTTGTGCATCTGCCAGTCTGTTCAATGTATTCGCGTCCGCAAGCCAAAGGCACGCGATACACGACACCCTAATCACAAGAGACAAAACGATCCTGGTGTTGAATCTTGCATGGTTTCTTCCCTTTGATATTGCACGGGTTTGTTTTCTTGCAAACGATGGAAGGTTTTAGCGGAGCTGAAAACACAACATCAACGCCTGTATTGAATAACGGCTATTTTCCTACGCACGTCCGAACCTGCCACATCTTTCTTCTCAGATTGTCGAACTGCTCTCATTTTTTGCAACAAGCCCTCAGCCACGGAGACCACCAGGGGTTCCGGGTATCCCGCGTCAGACAGCCGTCTATGTTGAAGTGCTAGGCTTTCTTGGATCATATATGTTCACAAGACTTTGTTAGAGCATTAGTAAAGCTGTACTTAACAATGCTACGCTCCACGAGCTTTGAGTGAGCAGATGCAGCCGGAAATAAAGGTTTTTTGCTCTCGGTTCATAACCCCAACAAACTTGATTACTAAAAAACTTAAGTCCGTAACTCTAAAAACCTAATCGAATTCTTCTCAGGCAGTTCATGCGTCAACATTAAGAGGGTTAAGTTGTAGTAGAATCGTCAGTAGAATAAACAGTTGGAAGTCAGCGCTCTTTTTGCTCTGCCTCTATCGTCGTCGCTTCCTTGTTATTTTTCGCGCTGTTACACAAGTTGAAATGTAAGAAAAGTGACAATAACTACGTTACACGTGAATCTGTGTTGAAGTGTTGAAACAGTATCATAAGAACTGGTTAATTGCAAAAAAATAATACAAGGGAAAAGATGGAATGTCGTCACCAAAACGCAAGGTTTAGGTACCGCTGACAGCGGCTCTTCAAAAGTCAATCACTTCTACAAGTTATTCGAGAAAGGTGATTTTCGCAATGCAAGGAAGGTAGAATATCGAAATATATTACGTTAGTGGTCATTCACTCCTAAGTGCATAAGGAACATCAGATAAGCTTGCTGAACGCTAACGATTTATTGGGTAATATAGACTAAAAGGAGCAAGGATGGCGGAAGGCGGTGCCTTCGAAGAACGTCATTTGTTAGTTCTTTTTTCTTATGCTTTCCTTCCTCTTTTACCAGCCGAAGACACATTTTGAACTGCATGCTAAGGGTAAGATAACGGAAAGAGGCGAGTTCCACCAGCCCTCGCACAGTTATCGTAGAGACGACAGAAGGACAGAAGGCGTAGGCAAAGTGGAAATCAAATTCCGCATTCGTCGATTGTCGTTTGGCTCAAGGGCTCAAGCCTTTCTTCTTCCAGGTCCCGGTGCGCCTGCACCAATTGAGGTACTGGTCCTTAGCTATTTACAGAGGAAAAGAGTTTTCTATGGCTCACCACCATGAAGCATAGTGCTAATAGTATTAAGCGTTCCATTTCCTTGGCGATGCACATTCAAGAGACCACAAGAACAAAGTTACAAGTGCAGATGGTACCTCAGAAGCTCCGAGTACACGCGTTTTCATCGAGTGGAATACCATCTGAGTATTTTTTCTTTATTGCAGGCTTAACGCAGTGGAAGGGCTGCAGCGAGTCTGTTATGCAAAAGAGAAAAAAAAATCCCATTTCCGACACGCTTACAAAATATTTCATTTGACTTTGGAGCAGGATCGTGAGATTGAAGCACACTTTTTCGCGCTTGGTGAGATGCAGAATTTTCGCGCTTGGAGAGACGCCTAACCTTCAGCCTGAAAAATTTTCACGTGTGGTCGCTTCTTTCGTGTTCCAAACATAAAAGATACAAGTAACGTGTTCACGTGCAAAGGGGGTCCATAAATCAAACTCTGTCGAAACCTTTTCTTTATGAGGATGAGGAAAGAAAGGGAGAAGGAAGGTAAGTTATATAGTAAAGGGTTTGCTTGGGATGCTTTTCTGCTTAAGGACGCAATGATAGGGGATGCGAAAAAGGGGAATGTAAAGATAACAAGGAGAGATAAAGGAGGGAAAGGCGTGGTAAATTCGGAAACACGAATGAAGTGCTTCACATAGCATATGAGATAGCGTTCTTCAATAAAATTCTGTTAACTTTAAGCACATTCAGATGTATATCGAAAGCCCTGTGCAATTATAATGAATTCTTTCAGTAATGCTTAGTGTCATTCAATGTAACTGTTCCTACTTACATAAAGTGAATCAATTTTTAGGCTGGAAAAATGCACTTCCAAACGAATCTTGCAAAGAGACCTTCGTCTTGCAGCTATAAGGAAGTCTTAGGCGCGCATTCGCTTTTAAGTAGTAAATTGTCCTTGCCGTGCACCAGCGTTATGCATAAAGTGTACATTGTTAGGCCATGGATATCTGATAATGGGGCAATGATCTTAAGGTTCCAATAACACTATTAAAATATAATAATGCTAATAATCTCACTAATAATAACATAAGAATACTGACGATAATGTAATGCCAGAACAGGCCAGTGAGATAATGCGCGACTTTGCACCCATGCCGAAATCATTGCGCTGCTTCTAATTGGCGAGTGATTTCAAGATAAACCCAAGAGAGTTGACGTGCGCATCTTGAACATCTATTCAATGATTCAATAATGCAATGTGCGTTACGGTAATGGTAGGTTTCAAAGCAACGTTTCTGTGTTCAGACCCGCGTTTAATACTAGTATTAATCATGATCATCATCTTCATCGTCAGCCAATTTTTTTATGTCCACTGCAGAACAAAGGCCTCTCCCTGTGATCTCCAGTTACCCCTATCTTGCGCTAGCTGATTCCAATTTCTACCTGCAAATTTCCTAACTTCATCACCCCACCTAGTTTTCTGCAGTCCTCGACTGCGCTTCCCTTCTCTTGGCACGAATCCTATAACTCTAATAGAGGAAAGAATGACCGAGATGACCGATCACAAAGAATAAACCAAAGCAATACCAAGGGATAGAGTATGGCAGTTGGAGCAGAAAGAAATCACTGCTATTCGCACGAATACACGCAGCTCCAGCGCGCCAGCGTAAAGGCGAAGCAAAGCATTCAATTTCCAAGGGATTAATCTTGGAAACTTCGTCCGAACATTGCAGAAGGAACCTAATTATTACATAATTAAAAAGACTAGGAGGCGATAAGCGTACTTATGAGGCGATAAGCAACTGTACTTACGATGCTCCTCCCTTCTTTTTCTTTTATAAATTGCTATACTGATGGACAATTGGCCTAATTAAGAATATAGGGTCCTGTAAATTACCCTGACAGCAATAGAGTAGTGCCAGAAGTCAATGACAAAGACGAGTTCGGTAAGAAATTGAGTTAGTGGCAACACTCATGTTACTGTAGACGTAGATTTGCGTCGTGTTTTCGTCGGGGGGAAACCGCAGACAAAGGAAGAAGGCGTATGCAAAACCAAACGTGGTTTATTCCATGACGGCTCGTAGTGGAATGCAGCTGGGTGGCCACATGACTGGGTTAATATAACAAGCGGTCGCGATAGTCGCGCCGCCGCTATCGCTCTAGCGGCGAAGATAACACAACAATTTGAAATGCCTGACACGCACTACCGCTGTTAAAAAGTGTAACTTAGTTCGAAACAACAAACCGAACTTCAAAGCCGTTGACGAAAGGAATAGAAAGTTCTCGGACAAAACTGAACGACCGGCTCAACGAATGGTTAAATGTATCATTTTATACTCATGTCATTACAAATGCCTTAAAGCGAGACCGGAAATGTTTTGTTCGCCACATATGAGTAGAGCGTCACTGTTCCTTCAAATAGTGTGCACTGATACACATGCGCCCTTCCTGGGGCCAGCAGCTTTGCAAAAAAAAAAAAAAGACGCCTGCAGTGAATCGACCCAGTTTCACATGTGCCCAACCTTGTTTCGAGTTCGCCGACAGCTCTTAGACAGGAAGAAATATTATTCAGTTTCCGACGACGTGGCGGACTCTTTCCCCCGTACCAGGAACCTCCGGAACCGGTCGATTCAGCGGGTCGTCTTCTTTCTGACTAACGATCGAAGAGATCGACAAAAGTTCGCGCTGGCCCACGTATGTTAACCGTCACCCGGATGGAGAGGCCTTTTCCTCCCTAGCAGCACGTTGAATACCTTCCACACTATACCACGATAGGTAATTTGGTCTTGGATTTTATGTTTCTTCTTTCCTCCATTACGCACCAGCCAGACTCTTTGGCCGTGATGCTCGGTCGTGTTTACGCTTCAGCTTTAGGCTTTTTTTATTATTTTGCCCACTGCTATTTTCTTGTCCTCCGTGCTCCTCAGAGCTGATAGTCTCGCAATATACCCTCCCAAAGGAGATCATGGAGGATATATAAGATTGTAATATAGGATGCCGTATATCAGTAAGTAAAAGTTTGAGTAAAAGAGCTGAGTAACCAGCCAATGTTCGACAGTGGATCCGCTTCTCATTTCTTTATTAGTGACAGGAAACACAACGCCAAACATTCACTACCATGAAAATCATCACACGCCACGCTGGCTGTTTCAGAAGTGGATCCTTCACTATACCGGTGGCTGTAAAACGCTTCGAACTTCCCGATGACATCCATGAATTCGAGCGAAATTTCACTAACATCGGTGGGTGCAAGAATTTCTTCTTACATGCCTTGTTTATCCTCGCATTCCTTTGTAGGACACATCACGTGTAAAACAGTGAGACAGAGAAACAGAAGGAAAAGACAGAGAAGTTAACCAGGTTGTACGTGGTCTGCTACCCTGTATTAGGGGAGAGAGAGGGGAGAAGGAAAGGCAGTAGGAAAGTGAAAAAGGAGAAGTAATGCATGCGTACACACAGCCGTGCTCTCCCATTCCACAACATGAGGGGTTCGGAGCTTTCGGGTCCCACAGACGTTCTTGCAGTACATCGATCGACAGCCACCTAGCTGTTGGAGCATATTGTTACGGTGAATCGCATTTATTGATAAGATGGGAAATGATAGCTCACCGAAGGTCATTCACGGTGGCCTTATAGGACATTGCAACTTAATTCTCCTCTTCTTCCATCTTTCATTAGCCCGTTTTCATAACTTGATATTCCGGGCTATCCTACCAGATTCTATACGACCTCTCGGAAAAAAGAGAATCTTCCTAGCCGGTTGTTGAAAGTGAGCGCGCAATGAATTTTCAGTGGCTGTTGGATTATCGTGGCATCACGGGGTATACGAATAAGCCGACGAACCAGCGCGCTTTACTAAGTAGCAAATGTGACTGTGTCATTGTCAGTGCGTGATGAATCACAGCCAATACTCATAATTGCTCGTCGCAATGCATTAAAACGTGGAAATTCCTCGTAATGTGCCACGCCGCGACTGCACTCGCTCGACCCTTCACTGCGAGTACCCCTCCTAGGGTGGCTTGCAAAAACATTTAATAAAGAAAATAATAAAGATTTCGATACAGCGTTATTAAGCGGTCCCCAGAAGGCTCCAAATTCATACCTAGGCTACAAGGACCGGGAGCCCGTGACTTCACACAGCTGTTCCTATCTCGGCCGCCACATCGTAGACCAGTGGTGTGATACCTGGATCCAAATACAGGCGAAACGCAATATACGCATGAGTGTTGTGGCTAGAGTGATGGCTTGTTCACACTGAAATTTCCTAGTGGACACATTTTCATATCGCGGTCGTGTGTATTAGTTATTGCCTTTATAAGGGGCTGCTGGGTAGTCAGCATCAGGCCGGACACGCAAGTACAGATCAGATGATGAGGTATGAAAGAAAGGGGCTGAGTTAAAAACAAAAACAAACCAGACACATATACTAACACAGACACTCGCGCGAAGTACACTAACTCGATAGTTATAATACGTATAATATGTGAACCGACGATACGAAATAAACAGAAACTATACACTCCATTTTCGGATGCGTACGCCACACGTTCCATGCATAGCGGCATTTCTCTCTCTCGCTCTTTCTCTCGTTTTCGCCTACTGAACTCGTTCGTTTTGCATCTTGACAATAATAGGGGCACGAACGGAGTAAAAAGAGCAAGGAAATGTAGAAAAACCTCCTCGTGTGCTCGCAAATCTGACCGAGAACAAAGCCCCTTCCTCGCAGCGACATTTCGCCCCCCTCCGCATTGTTCTTCCAACAGAAATACCGGTTTCCGATGTTCTTCGCACGCACACGTATTCGTGGCGGGGTACATGGTGAAGCAGTAATTGCGTGGCCACAACTTACCGCAAGTTGCAACGTTCCATTTGGCGATTCGGCGTTTACTTTCTGCGGAGCATATTTTCCGTCACCTTTCTACACTTGTATTCGTAGATGTAAGACTTCGCGCACTATCACCAGCATGCGCTTATACAGAACGCGTTCAATCCGCATAGGCTTTGTTGATATATAATAGCAACAGATGCATCACAAGGGAGTGTCATATGGAAAGAAATTAGCGCGAAAGCATCGAATACTTGTCACAGAGTGAGCGCTGAGTGCGAGAGTGTCGAGCCCTTTCGACTGGGTCGTTTGAAACCTATGTTCTTATGGGTAGCACTCAGTACCAAGGACGTCAATATTGCAGTAACTTCGTTGGTGAATAATAAATTGCCAGAAGCAAGGAAGTGACGATCAGACAGTAGTAGGCATGCCTAGCGGGCCACGTGCACGTGTTCATCATGTGTTTTGTATGACTGACCCCGCGTTAATGAAACATTTGGAGTTTTGCGTGCCGAAACCACCATCTGATTATGAGACACGCACGCCGTAGTGGTGGACTCCGGAATAATTTGGACTTCCTGGTGTTCGTTAACGTGCACCTAAATCCAAGTATACGGATGTTTTTCTGTATTTCGCTCCCACCGAAGTGCAGCCGCTGTGGCCGGGATTCAATCCCGCGATCTCGTACTTCGCAACCCAACACACTAATCAGCCACGGCGGGTCCCCCCCGCGTTAAATAACGTAACATTAACGTAAGAGATAATGTAACACTGTAACGAGCGACACAGCGCTACTTATAACTCCAGAGCCGACGGCTGAGGTGCAGCGTAATATCATGAGCTTCAATAGCCTACTATGGCAGCATTAGTCAGCTTACATTTCAGTTTTGCCGGCTCTTCGCAACGCAAACTTGAATGCCTTTCAGCATTTGATTACACCTGTATTGTGTTAACGTGTTTTAGTTATTATGCATAGAACCTACATATGCATTGAACTTAGCAAGTTAACTTAGTAACTTTGCATCCTTCGTTTAACCTTGGAGAAAAATAAGTTGTGAAGACAAAACATACCCTGTTTGTCTTCATACTAATAATGTTCATAAGCTGTGCTGCTTTAATTGAGGAATGAAGAAGCGGGATGAATACAGGCATCAAATGAGTTGTTTAGACCACTTCACAGATGATGACCAATAATAATCTGAAGCAAATTATACGCTTGGCTAGCGCTTCGGTACGGGTGTCTTGCAAAGCCGTGTAAGTATATCGTACACGGCTTTTCAAAACTGCTGATTACCGAAAATGCGTCCTTTCCTTAGGGGTTGTGGAATGTGCGTTACTGATTTTGAACACAGTGTATGGAAGAGGTGGGCTCAAAAGAAATGCGTTTATTAATCTATTAATTTAATTTCTCTGGCTTTTGCAGCACGTTTTCTTTTACGAAATTAATTTTAATGTGTAGCGTTTGTAGAACAATGAACAATGCGAACGCTTTGCGTTTAGCATCTGTAAATGCTACCCCAACAGCACATATTCGCCTTGGTCGTGTAAATTTCGTACGACTTTTAACAATTTCTTTCTTGCAATCATATGTGGAGCTTGACCCAATCATATGTGGAGCTTGCCCAGTCACAGAGTGAACAGCGTCACGCCTTTTCGTTGCTTTCATTGTTCTCGAGCTCGTAATCCGCAATCCATCCTTGCGAGGGTAGCTGCAATCGTCTCAAGTGCGCATACATCAGCCGACGCGCGCGAACAAAAGCGTCCTCTAGAGCATTCCTATGAAATTGGAGAAAATTCCACGCGCTATTTGAGAACTATACGAAAACCGGGCGAGGCTGCTTCCCTTTTGTCTTACATGCGGCTCTTCTCCTCTGTCAGTCTTTTAGGCCGAGCGAGATTACAAAAACTCTGGAACGCGCGCCCGAGCAATATTCTACAGAGGGAGGCAGGTAATAGGAAATTTCGCCGTCGTTAAAGGCGCTCGGAGAGCGAAAGAGGACATGGCAAGAAAAGAAGCGCATGGCAAAGCAAGACCGGGAGGAACACGGCTAGGATAACCGGCTAGCATACAAGGCACGAAGGACTTCAAAAGACGACGCCCGAAGCACTTGCAATACACAACTCCGTGATTTGAAGGGTATAACGCCCGGGATAAATGCGAATAGTTGTATCCCGATAGCAATTTGCAAATGGTGCGGAGAGAGAGCGGCCGTTTGAAAGAGAAGATAGCGTGTGACACAGGGTCTTTCGCGGTTCTTTCGCGTTGTCCCTGAGCATAGGTAGTTTCTTTGTCAAGCAATTCATACCTTATCATTTTTTATATTGATCACTACTATAGATGCGCAGGAGATAACATGTTTCATCTTCTCAGTAGGAATTCCTAATGAATCTCCTCTTAAATACTCTTTATGCAGTAATGTATTGACTCGATTCATGATTACAAGTTCACAGATCTTTTATTGTATTTGTAGCGGTAAGGTGCGAGCAGTTGAATTGGGTAACGCTTCATGAATAAGGCGATGCTTTTAAGCAATATTCTTTCAGCAAGCAATCTTACGTGGTAATAAGGACAATCTATAGAAGGTGCCATTTACGAGAGAAGAAAGGAGCCTTTGATAGTGCGGTAACTCGATAAGGCGAAGAAGATATCGGGCACAACAAGTTGGGCAGTTCCAGCCGAAGCGCGAAGCATTGAAAGTGAGAGCAATGTTCAGCGCTGCACAGACGCTCCTCAGATGGTGTTTTAACCCCCGTATTCAGAAACCCATCTTACGAGGAAGCGCGGCGCGAAAACCGTCGTACTGTTATTCGAGAGCGGATGAGACGACTTCAAACCAACACAGAGTATCGCGCCGGTGAAGCGGCGGCGAAACGCAATACCTCGCGAAAACTTAGCCGATCCGAGATAAAGCTATAGGTGGGATTGACAGCTTCGCCGTGGGCACAGTCTTCGCACCAGTAGTGTGAAGCTGCCCCCACTTTTTTATTGTTCGGACCAAATATTCTTATCGTGTAAGTGAGGCGTTAACTCTACGATGTTACTGAATCCAACTACGTACTGTCCGCACGGCGACAGTTTTATTTTCATGGAATGATGGGCACGCTTCGCATTGCTGTTTATATCCAATACTTTGCTTTAACTCCTAATAGCGGCAGCGGTTCTACTCTTCTAGCTGACTCATCAATACGGCAGACTTAGTTACGTTTATTGCCATACCAGGATCGCCAGTCAGCCTCTAGAGTCTGTAAAGGAGTACTTTTATCTAGGTCAATTACTCAAAGGGGACCCTGATCATGAGAAGGAAATTTCATCATCATCATCATCATCATCATCATCATCATCATCATCATCATCATCATCATCATCATCATCAGCCTATATTTATGTCCACTGAAGGACGAAGGCATCTCCCTGCGATCTCCAATTAATTGTCGGAGTCATGAGGGAGGTAGTGGCCGAATGAGAAGGAAATTTACAGAAGAATAAAATTAGGTTGGAGTGCATACGGTAGGCATTACCAAATCCTTATTGGAAGCTTACCATTGTCGTTGAAAAGAAAAGTGTACAATCATTGCATTCTACCCGTGCTAACATATGGAGCAGAAACTTGGCGGTTAACAAAGAAGCTCGAGAACAAGTTAAGGACCGCACAAAGAGCGATGGAACGAAACATGTTAGGCCTAAGGTTAATAGACAGGAAGAGAGCGGTGTGGGTGAGAGAGCAAACGGGGATATATAGCCGATATTCTGATTGACATTAAGAGAAAGAAATGGAGCTGGACAGCCATGCAATGCCTAGGATGGATAACCGGTGGACCATTAGAGTCACAGAATGGATACCAAGAGAAGGGAAGTACAGTTGCGGATGGCAGAAAACTAGGTGGGGTGATGAATTTAAGAAATTTGCAGGCGCAAGTTGGAATCAGCTAGCGCAAGACAGGTGTAATTGGAGATCGCATGGAGAGGCCTTCGTGCTGCAGTGGATATAAATAATAAATACAGGCTGATCATGATGATTGTCATACCAATAACATACACACTCGAGGCGCATTAGCTCCCCCGCCACTATGCTGTCGCGGCATCGGCGAAGCTTGCACGACCTGCGCGTGGAGCGTTAGGTCACCAACGAGCCTGAGAGGCAGAGTGGGTCCGACAGCAAAAACGATGAACCCAAATGAACACACCTTCAAGCTCTAGTCCATCGGCTCTGCAGTCGAGCATGAATAGCGTTCTGCCTTCGATGATGGGATGAACGTTGTGCGCGCAGACATCAGCGTTCCTGCTGAGTAGCTGTGAGGCTACCACACCGGTAGTCTGAGTGGAACCGTACACTACACTTCAAGTTACAACCGCTAACCATATTGCTTTCGGTCTCAACCATCTCATGCACCATTGCGGCGCGAAGCCTGCGACGCCCGTGACAGCGCTCCTCATCACGCCAGAATAGAGCTACTGTGTAACTCTACGCCAGCGTAGACAGCCTACATGCAAACAACCTGCATACGGCAATGCTGTGAGGCGCCTAATAACTGTCAGGGCATGGTTACTGCTTCGGATTAGCAGATGCCTTGCGTGCTGCGACGCACCAACGTGTCACCTCCGTGTTTTTTTTTTTAGAACATCGTCTGATGAGCTTCAGTGTTAAGCCAAATCTTTCTATCGCTTCAAATGCTTCGCCCATCAGCTAAAACTTCACATTCTTATTACTCCACAATTTCCCGTTCAGCATCAAATAAGCACGTTTGGCAGAGCATTTCCTGTAGAAGGGTCGTTCTTCTCGACACCCGATTTACGCACGAAGGCTCAGAACTCATCCAGCCGCCCGGTTACTCCCTTAGGTAGGCTGGGCTGAGCTGCCCACATAGAGACATTCAAACACAGCCATAGAAGCACACCAATTCCTCACTCAGTTGACGGGCTGTTTCGAAGCTGCGCCAGGCCAGCATGAGGGCACCGACAGAGCTGCCACGTTTGGCGAGCCCTCACCGCGCTGTATGGACCAAAAGACAAGCCGAGACAAAAGCCGCAAAGATCGACGCACTGGGCGTGGCGGTGCCCGAGCCTCTGGCTTGCTCTGGCGAAGAGACAAAGTGCGTCGTGATCCAGATTTCCGATACATTGGCGGCCGAGCTAGCGCGTCTCTCCCCCATCTCGCCTGCTTCTCGCTAAAAGAGAAAAGAAGGAACGAAAGGAGAGCCTGGATGTGGGGTGAGTATTCTGTGCTTCCTTTCGGCGGCGCTATAGAACTCGTCGGTGGCTCCAGTGCGGCCGAGACCTCAGCGAGAACCGAGCAGATGGAACCGACAGTGCTGCTGCCCTTGTCGCTAGATTGCTTCGGCAACTCATCTTCGAACGCGCCGTCGTCGAAGGCGCGCGTCCTTGGAGTGAACGCCGAGTCTCCGAAGAGGACCGATATTATCACGACTGAAGAGTATATGTTCTCTGGCCGGGCTCGCTGCCGAGATCCCGAAGGCGTCTTCGTTTTCCTTTATATTTATCATGGCTTGGAACATTTCTAAGTGTATTTTTTTCGAGACGTTTGTCATTCGTGTCTGAAGTAGCCTTCCATGTTGATATTAGAGCTAGATATAGTAAACGTTAAAGTTGCCAAAACAGCCAAGGAAAACTTTATTGAAAACTTTATATTTCAGTTTTGTGCTCCGGTGGCGGGCAGTTGATTGGTAAATCATGTTTGTAAGTTCTCGTAGTGCTCCTGTTATTTCAGCGTCTGGCTGGCGCCCCATCGATGATACAAAATTGGCAGAGGGTGTGTACGTGCTGTCCGACGACAGCGCTACTATACCTGCATCGATGTCCTGCATGGTGTTCACCAACAAAATGTAAGGGTACTATTTTGTATCTATTTGACGACGCTTATCTTCTTGTATAACTATAGCTTCGTCCATCGCTAGAATAAAGCAGTTAGCGCCACCAGTCCTTGTCGCAGTCTTGTTTTAAAAGTAAGTTATCACCTAGCTCATGTAAACGCTTTAGTCCTCTCACGAGAAATTATTCGCAAGTATACCCACAAGTCAAATGAGGTGTCCTGATACGTTAACACGTGTGTGTGTGTGTTTGTGTGTGTGTGTGTGTGGGGGGGGGGGGGGGGTACGTGTTCGGAAAACTTTGAAGTGAATCTAAAGAACTGACCTGGGTGCCGCCAACATGGCCAAAGATTTAGGGAAACAGCTTGAGAACCATTTCAGGCGCTGAAATTTATAATAACTCTAATATGCGCTTATATTTGCAGCAAAGTGCTTGAAGAAATGTTTTCATTACTGAGAAGTTCGGATTCTTCAAAAAACTTTCAGCAATAACAGGCGAGGTTCCTGGCTTAGCCTCGCAGCTTTTGGCAGCTGCCCAAACTATAGCCGTGATAGTCATGATACCTGCCAAAGCGTTAGACCATTGAAGTCTTGTTGGAAGGCGGGTACTATTTCTCTCAAGACAGGTTTATATTAGTTTTAATAAGCTAATTAAGAAGCGTTGGCCGCATTTCGATTGAGGCCAAATGCAAAAACCCCAGGTGGTCAAAATTAATCCGGAGCTCTCCACTACGGCGTGCCTCGTAATAAGAGCTGGTTCTGACACGTAAAACCCCAGAATCAATCAATCAACTTCCTAACTTATCTAATCATAAATAAATAGATAAATAAATAAATAAATAAATAAATAAATAAATAAATAAATAAATAAATAAATAAATAAATAAATAAATGCAAAATTTTTCATGGTCAGTTATTAAAGCTAGAAATTAAGTAATAATAAGTAAATGTTTTCCGCTCTCCTTAAAGCGCAAATGAGAAAGCAGAAAGTCGTAATTCCAGTGGAAGGATTATAGAAGTTTACAGCTGTATGTATGTTTTCCGTAGTTCTAAACTCCCTACCACAAGAAGCGAGCACGCATTATTCGAGCTTACAACCAAATGCCCACATTTACAGCTGCCAACTTACGAGCATTTTAACTCGCGGCTCCTGATTATTGATTACCTGACATAATTGCGCCAGAACGTTTGTATTCAATGAAAGCCTGTTTCTAATGAAAACCTCTATAATGACAGCCTAAAAGTGCAGAAGGAACAAGGTCTATAACGTTATCTTTAGTGGACCGTCCGGGCACAAAATGCCTAAAGAGATTATTCGTGGCGATGTTCTTGGACGTGAAAGGTGCATACGATAGTGCTACTCATGAAGCTATTATGGAAGTCTTGGGGGATGTTGGATTAGGAGGCCGCGTCTTCCGACGGATTCACATAAATTTGAAGGACAGATCCGTCTTTGTACAAACAGAGGATGGTGAAACATCACCGCGTGGTTCCTGTCGTGGTGTGCCTCAGGGTGGAGTGCCGCGCTCCACACTCTTCAACCGTGCACTCATCGGCCTTGTTGATTCACTTCTCCCAGCTGTTCATGTGTCAGTCTATGCAGACTATATCTGTATCTCGGCATCTGGAATGACGCGTCGCCATGTGCGTGCCGGGCTCCCAAAAGCGGCTATAGTAACATCGGAGTACCTCCGAAGACAAAAAAATGGAGCTGTAATCTGAGAAGTGCTCATTGGTCATATGAGCTCATTGGTCATATGAGGACAATGAGGCCATATATGTGGTTAGAATCAGCGGAGACACAATCAGCTGAACATCTTGATGGGCCAGCAGAAACGACGAAGCGCTGGCCCATGTAGATGTTCAACGAGTACGAGTACTATAACTTGCCCACATGTCGATTCTTCTGCTGTGGGCCTACCGCTTTCTGGAAGTAATAACCGATCGCGAGCGGTCCTGGAGCCCACATATTTGCTATTTCTTCTTCTTCTTCTTCTTCTTCTTCTTCTTCTTCTTCTTCTTATTATTATTATTATTATTATTATTATTATTATTATTATTATTATTATTATTATTATTATTATTATTATTATTATTATTATTATTCGTTTTGAAAACGTATATACACTTAATAGGAAAGGAAAAGCGGGAAGCAGTCTGGAAACTGCCACCGGAAGGGGTCGAACGCCTGTCTACTTTTCAGGAAGGAGACAGAAAATTAGAAATAGAAGACAGGGAGAAGTGGAGGAAAGAGGAAAGAAAGGGTAAGATGACAAGTTTCAAAGAATAAAGCAGCACACGCACAGTGAAAGTTACGCATAGTAGGGCGGGTCACTGCAGGTCACGCTACTAACGAATGTTAAAATAGACAAAATGGCGAAAAAGAAACTCACCATGATCCCCCACGTCCTGAGATTGCGATGACTGTGGCTGCGAGGAGACATTTGCACACCTTTGAATGTCCTCGTTTCAGGGTGCTTAGAAGACAACTTTTAACCGGATTAGACAGACTGGACAATCGCCCTTTGTCGGAAACCAGAATCCTCTGACACGGGTCAAGAGCGTCCTCAGCTCAGAAGGCGCTGAAAGAGTTGCTGCTCTCTTTGAGAACGAGTGGACTTAGTGAAAGGCACACCACATGGCAATCTGATGTACAAGAAGTTTTTTTTTTTTCTATCATCTTTATTCACTCTACACCTCATCCCACACAGGGTAGCCAGCCGATCTACACTGGCTAACCTTCCTGTATCGCTTTCTTTCTTTCTTTCTTTCTTTCTTTCTTTCTTTCTTTCTTTCTTTCTTTCTTTCTTCTCTTTCTTTCTCTTCTTTCTTTCTTTCTTTCTTTCTTCCTTCTTTCTTTCTTTCTTTCTTTCTTTCTCTAATATCATAGAGCGCTTCCAGGAGCTACAACGAAGTCGACGCGTTTCGAGAGCCGAGTTGAGGATTTTTAGGCGAGTAACAGTTAACACCGCAAATAAGGCTTTTGTTGTCTCACCGAAGTAGAATAGTAAATAGGCAGCTCTATATGCTGGCGATGTACGTTACATTTAGCATGGCACAGATAATATCGTAATCGTTAATGGTGTAAAAAGCTGCATGCTATACGCAATTGCCTTCGCGGAAGTTTGTGAAAGCCTCCGCGTTTAAGTGATGTACACATTTGACCCGCAAGAAGGCCTTGCTTGTGCGTGAGAGTGAATAACATCAGGATCATTCCAAAATATTTGAGCTGAGCTGAGCGACAGCATATCACCATTACCCGCGGACAGGCTAAATTCACTTTCCTCGAGATGGTCCTTGTGCTTATACCTGCGCTACACTATTAGACTCTTTCGATAAGAGGGCTGTTGCGCGCTTTCGAAGGCCCATGGCGACACATGTACAACACGTGGCGGGGTCATCAACCGCACGCCTCTCAATGTGCATGTAAGGCACATTTTTCCCCAAGAGAAAGGTGTTCTTCGAAGAAATGAACATACAAAAGGAAGCAATATTTAGGTGCTACATTTCCACAGCACTCTAAGTGCCAGGCGAATACTAAGATGTTTAAAGAACAAAATAACACTAGACCATTTCGGCTGTGCAGGCAATCAAGAAAGAAAGACAACGCCAGGAATTGTCGTAGAATAACTAGCTACTTCTGAAATGCTGAGAGATGTTACGTTTCTAAATGCTATAGAAGATATGGAACGGGAAAGGTAGTGTTACTAGGACAAATTACCTATTTTTGTAAACATGCATGCACACAAAAAATGAAGTTCCTCTTACACCTTTGCATTGTCTGTAGCATTGGAGTTACACAGCGCAGTCAATTTACTGCGCTGCCGGAGTCTGTCTTTTTTAGAGCAAAAGAAATAACAAGAAATCAACAGTAAAATGGGTTAAAAATATTGCGATTATGAGCGTTTAAATTAAGAACTCATGTGCCACATGGCTATCGAAAAGATCTGTAACTCACGTCCAGCTACGGTTAAAGCAAAGAATATTTCGAGGCTTCTTTTTCTTTAGAAGCACCAAAATTTTTTAAATTACCTGTGGCATATAACAGAATTATAGCCTTTGAAACAAACTACTTGATGACATGGACAATACTATTAAGAACAGTCAAATGCGTAAATAACTAATGACAATATTCCACTAATTAGGTTTTCTAATTATTTAGAGCGTATATTGCAATTTAGAAATTGTTGCTAGTGAAGTTGAAAAGCACATGGACTTCGAACTAATTCTGAGGATGGTACGGGTTTCGAGACATGCGCCTTCAAACTTGCGGTGAAAGTGCACTGATGTTTTAAGAAAACGCTGTTTGATGCATTCAAGCACTAAAGTGACTGGAACGCAAAAGTAATTCGTCACATTCCTTGAAAAATAATATCTCGCCAACTGGTGTCACCCCGAGAATTCGTTCGGAGTGGATACGCTTTGCGAACTCACCGGCTACAATTCGTAAATTACAGTATGTGTCGTAATGTAATATAATAAAAAAAGGTATTTAGAAATTTTTTTATTTAGTTAAATGTGCATTTTGATTTGTCGTAGAAGTTATGTCCCCTTCATCTAACTTTCTCAACGGTTAGAATTCTGCCATTTATAGGCGATTGTTTTCTAAATTTCGCGCAGCTAATTATAAACACCGGGTGTATGATAAGCGAAAATATCTTGCAACCTATTTAGTTCAGCTGATGAGTCTGATAACCAGTTGTAGCTTCACAGCAAATCAGCGATTCTAAAAATGCGTGTAACTATTTGCGCAATCTTGGAAAATATCACTTTCCTAACAAAATAGAGGAAACAAAAGTTAGTTGCGGCCCCACAATAAGCACAGGGCATCGAATCGACTGTCAAACTCACATCCTACTGATTTGGGTGCAGTGTCAATGACAGAAAGTTAGTAGACAGTACTGACGTAGAAGCGGACACTTGGCGAATACACAACGCCCACGAGTTGTGTCACCATTAGTAACGCTGAGAAAAAAAAACCTCTGTATTGAGATAAAAATGAATAAAGAAAATGCGACAATCCTAAAGCATGTCCCTCAATTTCATCTATTGCGTACACGTTATGATCGCCTCACTAGCATGCATCCTCGTTCCAGCATCCCTTTTAGGTGCCGTTTATGGAAGCTGTTTTCGACGCAAAGCAATGCTTACGTAAAGGATTAACAGTAGCTCTGCATTAATTCCCTGCAACTCGCAATGCCTTCCTTGTGGTCGGCAAGATTCGAGCATGGAGGTGGGCCTCATTGCAACAACTCGCTTATGTGGCGTGAGCAGTTTCGGTCCGCGTTTTAAGCTCAGCGCTGTGGGGAGCATTCTCCGATTCACAGCTGTCACGCATAGACTGTCGTCGTGTTTTTCCGTACTTAGCGGAATGCTCAAAGCAGTTGCGTCTGAGCGTTTCACTAGAGCAAACAGCGAGCACACGCAATTGCAAAGGCAGTCTGGCCTGCCGGATTTCTTTTCAAAGGGCTCAAAGAAGAATGAAAGCAAAGAAAACATGTGCCACATGGTAAAAAAATTGCTAATGTGTGAATGTTCTAGCACCAGTTCTTCGCATGTAGAAACCGCGCCCGGACAGAAGGCAGTATATGTCGATGCCGGGTGTAAACGAATTTACTTGTAGGAATAGATTCATTTGTTTTCACAAGTTAACGCAGATGGTGATTTGCGATGCAAACAGGCCACGTTTGAATATTTCATCAGCAGAGCTTGAGACATGGGATTTAAATTACATTTGGCTGCTTTGCCACCGGCCCGCCGCACCCCCTTATGCCGTTTCCGTAGCATTTCTTTGATAACTCTTGAGGCCAAAATTATCTGTGAAATAGTAAAATAGAAGTACCCACGAATATCCAGTAAATATGCTAAGCGAGTGTTAGACCCAAATGGACTCTGTACTTAAATTTTCTCTAGCCGATGTGCAGTTGATGTCAGAGCGAAAGTGTACCATTAAACTAAGGCACTTATAAAAATAGATGGTCATTCGGAATAATCGTGTCCCAGAGTGCGCTGTGGAGAGTTAAAGATGCCCTGAAACACCCCTTGAGCTTGGTGAAAAAATATTATGGCAGAATTCTCTTCACAGTGACGGTCGACGGTAATGCGATTAGCATTTGGGCCATGTAGTGACACATCATATTCCTGAAGTCATGTGTATTCAACACGTATAGTGATAATTCTGGGAGTTTCATTGCTTCGCGTGTATGCGATGCACTCCGATATAGTCCGGCGCTTTCTGGCACTCGCTTGACGAGGTCACCCACGAGCGACGGCCGTATGACGCCGACGCAACGACGAAGAAGGAATTACTTTCATGGGGGACAAAGATAGTATAACGGCGACGGTATGGCAATGAGATGTCGTTTCTTAAGTGATGACGGTGCTAAAACAATGACAGAGTGACGGCGATGACATTAGAACAATGAGGTTACGACGAGTGTGGGACAACGATGGCTTGACGACGACGACATGACCACAACCGGATTACGAAACTGGAATGTTGCTGATGGCACGATCACCACGGCACGGAAAAATGACGGTATGACAACGGATACACCTTAGCAACGGTCTGCTGACGACGCGATGACGATGATCGCGCACGGCAATGGCGGCATAATGACGACTGAATCAATACAACATCACTACTATAGAATAGCGATGAAAGAATGCCGTCCATGGATCGACAAAAAAAGGCAGCATGACCACGAAGGAATGACAACAATGGGATGACGTAACTTAAGTGACGGTGATGGTAGAACGACAGCATGATGACTTTGGTATGACAGCGAATCCATGACGACGACTCTATGACGACGATTGCGTGACAGCGGTATGAGGACAATCGGATGATAAAGCTTGAATGACACCGATCAAAAGACTACGACGACACCACGACCACTAGTACATACTTAGCTGCCCAAGCTATTGGACAATTTCGGCCACTGGGTAGGGGTAGAAAGGCGTCACGACGACGGCACGACGACGGCACGACGAGAGACCGATCACGAAGAGGGATTTACCACGATGGAACGATCGCTATGGCATCACGACCACGAGAACATACCAAGCGGTCCAAGCGAGTAGACAACTTGGGCCGCTGGATCGGTGTAAGAGGCTAAATAGATAGATAGATAGATAGATAGATAGATAGATAGATAGATAGATAGATAGATAGATAGATAGATAGATAGATAGATAGATAGATAGATAGATAGATAGATAGATAGATAGATAGATAGATAGATAGATAGATAGATAGATAGATAGATAGATAGGTTTAAAACATCTGAAGTTGGCAAAGTATACTAATTGCATTAAGAAAGTCGCAGTTTCGCCCGAAAGGCAAAGCATCAATTGCGATAGCAAATTAGTGGTATTACAAGCCGAGGTATTAAAGGCCGTTCCATATAAACTAACATACACGTCGCTCGCACGGTTCTTGAGTACTGTTCCACTTCTTATCAGCAGCTTGCAATGCTTCAGATTGACCTGTGCTAAACCACCGCGTCCTAGGTAGCAGGCCTCTGCACTCTGCTTTATGGCATCATGTTACTTGGGCCAAAGTATCCATTGCCAAGCCTGGCGTGACGAAAGTGGTAACGTCAAAATAACGACGGCTTACTCGGGAGTGTCTCCATTAGATTCCATAGCAGTCGGGTAAGGTCAGCCTGACCTCACAGATCAAACTTCACCGGCCTTAGCATCTCAATGTGCTCGCTTCCCTGCGAGGAGTTCCCAACTTGAAGGATCGCTCAGCGGCATTCAATTGGACATTAATGCTTTCGCATTCACAACTCATCAAAAAAGCTTAGGTGTTCTCGGTTTTTTTTTTTACATACAGGAGTTCAATGTTATATGTGGTTATCTCATTACCATATCTTTCGAGAGAATAATGACTGAATGTACTGAGCGCTGTGGAATGTTGGCGCATTGCCATGCGTTTACTTGGCTCTTTAGCATCGTTTTCCATGCAACCACCACGTGTAAATTGTACGTTACCTTAATGAATGAATAACAGCTTGATTTAAGGCTGAAGGCTCGGGGGGAAAATGATCTCATGCAAACCTCATTTTTTTATGCTGCTCCTTAAAGACGCTTCAGCATGGCTCCCCTCCCTCCCGCTTCCCAAATCCTGCTCACTCACGTGCACATTTGACTGCGAATATAGTTCTCACCAACTCAAAAATTGGTTTGATGTATCCATCCGTGAGACCAGTTCAAGTACGGCTTAGGGGTACCGTCACTTTGATTGCACCATAGACAAACAAACCGATCAACGTCATCGTGTCGTTTAGTCGTCAAGCCACCTCCTAATCCTTATATTCACCCTCTTCATGTTGCAAATATAATGAGCAAGTGTTACACGTTTGTAAAACGGGAAGGTGAAGGCTCCCAGCTGTAGAAGAAGACGCCGACGAACGCGCGAGCAGTGTCAGAAGCGTGAGGGGCAGTATGGGAGCGCTGGCATGAACAAGGGCATCGTAGTCAGCTGTGGAAGAAGATGACGACGAACACACAAGTAGTGGCACCAGCGGGTCTCTGTGACCACGTGACGCGTGCAATCAGGCACTCAGTATGCACACCTTTAGTATATACTCTTTTATTTGATAGGTGCACAAAATTGTGATAATATGCCCCTTCATTAAACGTTACTTGAGTAATGGTTACAATTTCATTTCCAACTTATAGGTTACAAATTTGTTAGAGTATGCCCCTTTATTAAAGATTACTTAAATAGAGATTACTATGCAACTTTTCTTTATAGGTGCACAAATTTGTGAGAGTATGCCCCTTTATTAAACATTACTGTGCTAAGAGTGTAAGCAAGAACTGTGGAGCAGCCATGGCTTCAGGGTTTCGTTTATAGTCGTCAAACTACCTCCTTATTCTTATCTTCACCCTCGCCATGTCGCAAATAAAATAAGCAAGTGTTACAAGTTTATAAAACGAGAAGGCGAAAGCCTGCCAGCTGGGAAAGAAGACGCCGACGAACGCGCGATCAGTAGTAGGAGCGCGAGGGGCAGTATGGGAACGCTGGCATGATCAGCGGCATCGGAGCCAGCTGTGGAAGACGACGACGACGAATGTGCGAGCAGTGGCACGAGCGGGGTCTCTGTGACCACGTGACGTGTGCATTCAGGCACGCACTAGGCACATCTCTAGTAAGCCAGAACTATGGGGCAGCAATGGTTTCAGGGAAGCGTGGTCGTTTCGCACCGCGGAGGCCCGGATTCCATTCCCATCCAGACCGAAGTGCACCATATTTTCTATTCAAAGCCACTAATTTACTTTGTTTTACAGGAACCTACATGCGAAGTGTGACGTCAATCCGAGGATTTTCAGACGTGTTTTATTGCGATAGCAATTACACTCTAAGAAAAATCCCGGGGAAAACGGGAGTAACTGGGCTGTTAGTCCTAAAAAGGGCGTTTTCGTTCCTCAAAGGACTAACTGCAGGAGTGTGCGTGTCGTGTGCAAATTTTGGGGAGTAAGTGTTTAGTCCCAAGTCGAAAAGAGAGCAACGGCAGGACGAACGGCAACAGTTACTCCCCAAACATTTCGCTGTTTTCGTCCTTGTCGTGGAGTGGTGCACCGAAAACCGTATTGTCTATAAATCGTGAATATTTTGAAGTTCGTGCACTGTCTATTGAACTACATGCGAAGCAGCACTTTGTCTCTTCTTGAGAAAATTGTGTGAAATTTAAAATGTGGAGTGTGAAGACACATGGAAGTCATGTGCAAGCCATAAGTGAACGATACACATTAAACGCGCAAGCCATTGATGGACTGCCACATGTTCTTGGTCAATAGTACCTATAGTTCCAACCGTTCCAAGGAGATTACGAACTTAAGTGAAGCGATATGTAGCTCAAACTGGGCACGCCAAGTGGCTGATAAGTTCGCCTTCTCTGTCATCTTGCGTGCCCCGTATACGCTCGCTACACGTATGTACGTACACCGCGTAATGTCTCAACGCGTAATCGGGCAACTTTCTTTTTGCACTCGCATGGTTGCAAGTACACACAGCGTTAGACTCTCCCCGCATAGAATAGACAAAATGCCGAGTCTCTTGCATTGCCACACCTGCATTTCGATCCATAACCACGTCTCAGTATCCTGTCTCGTCAAGCGATTCTTCGTTACGTGGGGTGACCACTGTTTTTTGTGCCGAAACCTGAAACGATTGAACACGTGTTCCTGGAATGCTGGGACGGCGTGTTCTTCTGGGATGTCCTGCAAAGGACCTTAAAGAAGGATTTCCCTTTGGATGCACAGGGAATAAGGTACCTAATGGTTGATAACGAGGATGGTTTTCCATATGATATTACTATGTTAATGGCTCTGCATAGTATTTGGACGTCACGCATGGCTGTTCGCCATGCAGACGTTGATGCTCGCCCTGCAATAGAGTACTTTCGCGAGTCTCTCATTTCATTCCTCGAAATGGAAAAAGGGAAAAAGTGTGTACCCGATTGGGTGCCCCGTATGGAATGCTTGTTACACATGAAGCAGTTCTAAAATTATGAATTTGTCACTACGTGGTTGACTGTTATACCAATGCAATAAAGAAAAAAAAAAAAAGAGCTGCCGTGGTATAGTGGTTAGGGTACTCGACTTGAGAGTAAGAGGACAGCAGTTCGAATCCTGCTGCGGAAGCCTTTTTTTTTTTTTACCTCAATAGCTTTTTTTTCCCTTATCAGCGTGTAAATGGCTAATTTCGTCAGTTACATCCTTGCGGAGCATCGGAAAAAATGACCGTTACTCCCTTGAGGGGCATCGGAAAAGAGCAACTGTTAGTCCCCTTGATGGAGTAACCGCATGGGGAGTAACAGTTCATCCCCTCGCAGTTACTCCCCAAAAGGACGAATGGTTGTGGCAAGTCAGTTACTCCCCAAAAGGACTAACCTAGATACCCCATTTCGTCCTTTTTTTCTTAGAGTGTATATGGACACTCCAAACCAGATTTCTGCTGTCGGCGTCGCCGTCGCCGTGAGGTTCCGTATGACGTCAACGGCGATGAAATCGTCGCCGCGCTCCGGACGCTGTATGTGCGAGTGGAAGGGTGCGAGGGACGCGCGCTTTCACGGGGAGCGAACGCACGTCGGAGAGCAAACGCGCGTTCTGCTCCCTTAAGGGCTGCAGAATTAAGCGTCTCTATCCTCCTTTCCATATATAGAGAGCAAACGCAACTTTTTCCGTCGCGCGAAAGGCTGTGGCGGGACGGGAGGGAGGGAGGGGAGGCGACATTTAGCTGTTGCACCAAATACATATTTATATAAAAACGCCCCGCGCGTTCGGTGCGAACGCGGGCAAAACGCCGACGGCGTCGACAACAGTTCTGCGCGTTGCTGGTGCTGCTGCATGTCCAAGTTTATACAGCTGATAAAACTATTATCCTTACTCCGTATAGCTCTCTACTAATTTGCTATCGCAATTGGTGCTTGGCCTTTCGGGCGAAACTGCGACAAATATTTTTTTTTTTTTACTCTTTGCGGTGTCGGGCTTTTTTCGGGATGGCGCAGTTTCTCCAAGATCACCGCAAGGTCGCCGCCAAGGGCCCCACCAACATAGACACCTAAGGCTTTCGCCTTAAAAACAAAGCGTCGCTCACCAGTGAAAGTGGAGACTCACGATCATGACCCTGCGGAAATGTGTAGCAGGAAGAAGGAAGCGCTAAGCACGGAGCTATTTCGCACTTGGCAGTTCATGCAGAGTTTTGTCCGCCACGTAGACACCGCGAGTGGTGCCGTCTGTGCATGTATTTCACAGCGCACAGAAGGCAACACTCTAATGAACGAATTCCACGTTAATTGTGGGTCAGAACTTGAGGAGCCAGAAATACCCCACAGTTCGATGTAAACTAAAATATGCCAAAAATAACACCATAATTTTAGGAGCAAGTGAACGTGATGATAGTGTGCGCTGTGAAAATACGCTGCTGTCGCAGTAACTGGAGTTTAAAGCCAAATGAAATTCTTAACTCAGATGAGTCTATCTTTCCCACTTTTAAGCTCCACTCAAATGCAGGTCCGTCCCCGCCTAGGAGCTCGCAAAATTTATAACACCGGTCGTTCAAACTATATACGTGCAAGAAACGAACAGGACATACAAGACATGTTACCTTGCCTAGAATCATTAGAACGCCTCGTATAGCGGTGCTAAATGAAGGAGTAGTTTTGCCCTTCTCGTCTTTCTGAAAGTGCGTTGACCATTAGCGTGGTCTGGTGAAGATTTACTCCTACATGGGGTTGAAAACTGCCAAGCTTAAACTCCAAAAAGAGGATCGTTAGCACTTGTTTTTTTTCTCAGTCGGGGTTTGCTTACTTTGCTTAGCGGAGAAGAACACGTGCTGAACAAAATATGGCCTTCACGCGTACACTGATAAGACATGCTCCTACAAAAAAGAGTTACTAAAAATGTAGTAACGAGTACAGTTACTGAACTTACCGCCTATTACTGCCTCTTTACTAGCAGTTTACTACTTTCGATAATTTAGACTTAGTAAATGCTGCCTTTAATAACTGGTACTTTGGTTTCACATACAACTTAGTAAAATGTTCTACCTTGTTTCACCCGTAGCGTATCATGCTGTGTAGTGGTTAAATCTAATGCGATGTTTAGATTAACTCTATTTCTACGGATGTGTTGGACTAATAGTTATGGGTTGCGTTGTGGCGCCTTTTTTCCGGGGCTGTATAGGTACGTAACTTCGTTTAATTATCCAAATACAGAGGCGCCCTCTAGTAAAAAATGTGCCCCTAAAGGTTATGCCTATATATACTCACAAGATCAGATCATTCTTGGAAACATGACGCGTACAGTATCTCAATCGTTGTATTCTGTGATGCGTGTTCCCCCTTTGTCGTTAGTGCCTTTCTGTACCGTGCAGTTTATTAAAGCGAAGCTTTTATGTCGCACTGATTCGTCCGTGATTGCCAAAAATGCACTGCAGGAAAGCCAACTTACACAATGGAACTATCTGCGCATCTGCGCACACAAACGCGCACGACATACGAATCGTAGAACACTACAGTTTACACTCGCAGTTGTACCGATAAGAACAATAGGCCACACTACCCAGACGACCTATATATATCTGCCTTGCATTAAGCGCGTCACGCAATGCATTCCCGACCGTCACCATGGGTAGGCCGCAGGTGCATCGCACGACAGAAGAAGAGGCTGCCGTACGCGAACGTTAGCGCGAGCGAGATCGTGCCCGTAAGGCCGATCCCGTGTATCGGCAACGGCAGAGCTTCTGACCGTCTACCACAGCGATCACAAGGCAAAACTTTGAAAGTGTACAGTCGTCCGTGTAAGTGTGAGTGTGTGCGTGTAATCAACGGCTACATGGTTTAAAATAAAGGCTATGCAAATCAACAAAACGTGTCTTCATTCAACTTCAACGTTAAAAATACAATTATAAACAAGCAATTCAATCAGATATGCATCGCAGCGGGTCGCTCAGCATTTCTTGGGTTCTTTGCGTGGTTGTTGGCTTTGGACTTCAACTTTGATCCAATTTGCATGGGAGAAACCTTCGCGTTGAAGTACCTTTATTTATGAAAGGGGCTTTGAGTTTTACGGGCAACCTAATGTTCCTGAGATGACTCTTAAGATCCATTATTTGATGGTCTTATAAATATTACTAAATTCTGTGGCAATGCGTTCCTTTACTTTTCTTCCTATACGTTTTGATAACACGTTTTTATAACAGGAACAACCTAATTATTTCTTGACAACGAAAACGCCACTTGTAAACAAAACAGGCTCCACTAACTTAATTAAGGAGCAAACGAAATAACACTAGTGCCATTGCTAACTATGGTTCGTAAACAGCCTACCTCTGCTAATCGTATGCAGCACCTCTTTTGGGCAGTAAATCCAACTGCCGGCGCCATTTACTAACTGCCCTTACTATAATCTTAGTTTACTCAGTTACAAGTGGTTGCTAGCTTCTGTTTTGTAACTGACGTGACCTTTTGCTACAAAAGCATGATTCATTCCGTGCCAGGAATTTAATCAGAAGGCGGCACAGACGCAGAAAACTCTTCAGAAAGCAACCACAGCGACCGACGCTAGTGGCTGAACCAAGCACACGATACAAAGCGAAAGAAAACCCGTGTTTTCTCTCTAAACAGGGGAAAAAAGGCAGCTATAGAAGTCGGCTCTGCAAACTGCGCGATAATTGCTGGCTCCCATTTCCGCGAATTTCAGCCTCGCACTCTGCTGTTTTCACTGCACATTAAAGTCTCGACGCAGCCTCCGGCTTTCGCGCTTTTGAACGTTGGCAGCACGGCTGTGATGGTTACTCGGTGGCGCACAAAATGGAAAGGCAGCTTTTTCAGCGAGGAGGGACAAACGACGCGAAGCTGAACTGAAAGGCGATGCTGCAGGCCCGTGGAAGGGAAGATGAATATTTGTGGCAGCACGGGGAAAATAGTGCAACGGAAGAAACAATCTAAATGGGTTTCTGCGATCGGCGCTCGGGTGTTTTCAATTTGACAACAAATGCAACTTTCTTTTTTTTTAGGAGCGTTTGAACTTTGGCCTGTGCCATTGAATATCAAGTTTAGCTTTTCGACTGTTACCGGCCACAATTTCCGCTTCCTCTCTAACATTTTTTTTTTCATCCTGGCTTTCTCGTTACCAACCATTCTTTACATCAATACGGCTTTCATTTAGGCCTTATACTCTGTATGTTCATATTATTTAACGTTCATACAAAAGTAAGCAAATAAAAAGCCAGAAGCAGGAAACCTAAAAAAAAATAAAGGCATCTAGAATTCAGAGACAAAGCCGGAGGCTTCTTAGTAGCGCACTGTAAACGATGGGGGTGTACGCGGGGCTTACAGAACACTCAGTTTTTAACGAAGCCATGTGACTGAAGTGGGCGCGAAGTTGATGAAGACTTTGTTTTATCAAAGAAGCCGGGAATAGTTGCATCAGCCAGCCATATATTTTATTTTGGTGACGCTGAGGTCGAATATCTCAAAGGTCTCGTTTAGCTCATTGCTCTTTCTTTTCCGGGTTTGTGTTGGTGATGCATTAGTTTCGTTAGCTTCTGTACGTGAGGTGTTACCTGTCTTTTCTTGTGAATGCATTTGATGACGTTTTCTTGCCGTTTTAGCTGACTTTGAGTTCTCTTGTCTAAAGTTTGCGCACATAATGGTAGATCAACAAATTAGGTGACCTGGTGTGGCAGATTGCGTGTTAAAATGGGCATAGCTCTGCACATACATAAAAGATGGTTGGCTGCAATAAAATTGCAGTTCTATGCGAGCGCTCTTCCAGTGTAATGTGGCTTCTTTGTCCGTGTTTTCTTGGGCTGCGTTGTGCCCAGGAAACTATGAACTAACTTGCCCAAATCAAAGTCGTGCTACAGAATAAATAAAAAAGAAGAAGAAAAGAACCGATAAATGTGTACCAGCGGTAAAACTTCCTATGAAGCACAATATAAAAACGAATGACCTGGCAGCTTGGTTTGAAGTTTTAGGTAGAGAATGCAGTGAGGCCAGTTGTCGCAAGAATAAAAGGGGGAAATTGAGTGGAATCTCAATGTACCTTTACAGCTTCTTTAAAACATATCTTTGTGAAACCAAATAATATTTGAAATTCAAAATATCGTAGATCTTCTCTAGGCTGCCTCGCTGCGAGGAGGATATGCAGGGAAAGCCACCTAACCACTAATTAGACAGACTGATGGTGCCCTAAATTGATGCTTTTAAGCAAAAACGCATCCCCATTTTTTCTTTCTGAACGGAGCAGCGACGGCTCAAAAGACTTGCATGATTGCATCTTATGCACAATCCGAATAAAACATAATAGGACCACTAATACGTGGTGCGGTATGTCATTAGGCGCACGTTAATAATTATGCAATACTAAAATTTTACACAACACAGTATATACGCGTGCAAGGTAGCTCAAAAGGAAAAGCAGCACTGCCGCAGAGTGCACCGATTCGAGTAATATGTTGTCTATCCCAATCAAGGCATTATTTCCACTCACTAATTATTGTATGCAAGGTGGCTTTTGGAGATGATATTCATAAGTTAGACTTCCGCTTTGTACTGCACAAGTGATGCTGTACCCGGTGGCTGCGGTAGACAGGGGTTTGAGGTAAAGAAGCGCCCCGAAAGCAAGGATCTTTCCAAGTTAGCTGCGTGGAATGTCGCTATGTGTTTAAGCACCGGAGTCTGGTCCAGGCATGTTGTTATCGAGCATGTACCATTCTATCTCCTAGGGTTTATCATCTCTTCTTAGTGACGTGTTGTACCTATTCTTACCGTGTTTGTTGCACTTCTTTATATGCTTTACCTTTCTGCGTGCGTCTAACCAATGAGAATGGTACAGGCAGATTGAATAGCGGGGTGGCAGACAACAGAAATTTCAGGCTGTTTCTTCAGCTCGAGAGTCCTCACAGTTGGTTCTCGAGTGACCACCTTCACTTGCTCATTTCTCCTGCATCCTTTGTGAAATATGTAGCTTTTTGCAACGGATGCGGGCAGCGAGCTTGACCCACCACGTGCCGAATTTCGTGGCGGGTAAGCATGAATAAAAGCGTGAGTAACAAGGCATGCCAATGTGTTTTATGACACCAGCCGAGTACTCGGGCCGCTGTTGGTGCCGAGGTCGTTGCCATGAATACTGAAGGGGTCACACATGCGCGGCCGTGTGGATGTATACGCGTATGCGTGCGTATTTGAGTTGGCCTTTGGGAGTGTGTGGAACCAAGCAGGATGTTTTCATTGGGAGCCCGCATGGGGCAAGGTTGGGCATGTCGTGGCCACAGCTATCGTCGCCACCGACCGTTGGGAACGTTCGAAGCACCTCCTTGTTTACTTGTTTACCACTTTGCCGAGGGATACACTGAGCACTTGGTTGGTGAAATTTATTACGAAAAGCTGTCACAGAAATAAGATTCGCAGTCTGCCAAGCAGTTGCGGGACTCAGTAACGCAGGCTGACATAATTATCGCTTTCGAACAATGAGTAAGTGCAGATTCGTATATGTTTTAGTATAACTGGGGAGCCTTCGTGGGGCCCCATTTCATGCCTGCTACGAAACGAAGAACATGGCAAAACAGATTAAGTTTTTGTTTCAACATATATACATGTCTCGTCCACGACAAACCGCGGTCAATGATAATGCCCAAGAATCTGTGGTGGGAGACATAAGGTAGTATAACACCGTTAATGGAGATCGGATAGCGGCAGACGGATTTTCGCGTGAATGCAAGCACAGCACATTTCTCAGCAGCTAAGAGTAACCCCTGACGCCGCATGTATCATGAAGTAGATGACACAGCACGTTGTAATCTCGCACGTAGTTGGGGGCGTGTTGTACCAGAAGCCCAGATGAAGATGTCATCTGCATATGCACTGATGTGTATGTGAGCTGGAAGTTCGCTCACCAAGCCAATCAGTGCCACATTAAATAATGTTGGGCTGAGAACTCCCTGAGAAACTCCACGGCATATCTGATGACGATTAGTCTCTCCGTCAGGCGTGGACATAACTGGCCTAATTGCGCACGCGCGCCAGGGGGGCTGGGTGGCAGTGATAAAATATCATCGCAGATTTCCGCCTAGATCCTTTTCATGTACGGCACATGGTGTGCCCATTCAATTTCTAATGTGCGTGCCGGCCGCCTCAATGTGCATCTTTCATGCATCGGCCTGTGCGCTGCAGCGGAGGTGCTAAGTAAGAAAGGGCATTACAAGGATTTTGGTAGCAGCGAGCGGTGTATCATTTAGATAACACACTTTCCACATGTCACCATCCTGTCCACTGGACCAGTTCTCTAAGCCTTTGCTCAAATCCCAGCGTAACTCGGAGCACAATTCAGAACTTCTCCCCAGGAGTACATAATCTGTTACATTTTTCAAAGCGAAGTTTTCTCTGAAAATGACTTTATTCACTGAGCGGCAGCGTCAATCAGTCAGATTCGGTCAGATTAGTCAGAGTAGCTAAAGAAAGCAATCCGGTTATAAAAACATTTGTCTTATCTCCACCACATGGTTGAATTCATGCCCCTGCGGCAACGTGCTAGCCTCTGAGTTTGAAAAACATGAAACAGCATCTGGTGCCACGCTGTGCTGTGGCACCAAATGCGTATCTTGCAACCGGGCACATGGGTTACTGGCGACGCAATCTCGCACGCGAAAGGAGGAAAGCGGGAAGGCCGCGCGAGAGGGAGGGGGTGCGGCTTCTACTCTGCCAGCAACTGTGTACTTGTACTTTGCGCGGCTCCGGGCTGTCACGCGCACCGTATCTTGAAAGCGATCTCCACACGGTTCTTACCTTTGTATGCGCTGTGCTTTCGCCGCTCAGTTTCTGTTGAAGCGATAGACCACACGAACCTTCCCTCGCTGCGGCGGCCACGCTTGTTCACGAAAGCGTTTTGACAGTGGTTTTCTGCGGTCATCGAGTGTGAAATATTTCTGTTTATTTGTGCGCGCTGACACTAGGCTTGTTAATTCAGTTAGTAAGCGAATGTCTAAAGTTTATGCAGCCGATAAAACTACTATCCCTACTCCATAAAGCGCTCTACTAATTTGCTGCAATTATGCAATTGATGCTTCGCCTTTCGGGCGAAACTGCGACATTTTTTTTTCTTTTTTTCTACCTTCTCCTCTGCGCGCCGCTACCATTTTACGCTGCCGTGAAGGCGAGTGCCATCTGGGTGTCGTTTTCGCAAGAAACCTACCCGAGCGCGCCACTGTTGTTATGGTAGAAATGCTGGAAAAGGGGTTTGTGTTTGAGTTTTCTCGTAAGAGAATTTTGTTTTCTCGTACATTCAAAATTACAATCCGACGGTATCATCTCTGTAGGTTGTACTTAGGTCATACTTTACGATTTTCCTGACGGATTTTATTTTGAGAAATTAAATTTTTGTTCACTAACGCTTTGCGTCACGTGGAGGGCCAATGTGGTCGGGATGGTTTGGGGTGAATTTCTCCGTCATGGACGCCGATGCCTACGCCGACGCCGGATTTTCTGTGACATGGGGCCCTTAATGCTGTCGTGTTGAAAAAGAAGCAGGAGGTAACGCCTAAGTCCACAAATTGCTCATTTTATGTGGGCAGAGTCACCACCTCAGGACCCAGTAACCGGTGAAGCAACGGCAAGCATATTGATAAAAAGCACAAAATTTATTGCACGCTCCAATATTTCTATATATGATATTTCAATAGTACGAAAAAATGCAAACACACCAGCAGTAAGACTCGATTTCACAAACTGCACATGTCACTTGCTGTGCTATGCTAATACATTACGAGGCCGCCCGACCCTTCCATTTTCACTTCCTAGCATATTGTTTGTTAAGCTAATATCGCTCTTTTTTCTTAAAATCGCTCTCTTTTTCTTATCGCTCTTTTTTTATTGCTGCCTCTAAGCAGATTCATTGTTCGAGAGGATACAAAAGTTTATTACAGAGTGAAAGAAGCATAAGATAAATGCTAGCGGAAAACCTTAGGTTTCTTTCTTTGCGAATTGATCGCGTGGCAGTTTGCGTCACAGGCCAGGTAAGCTATTCTACCTTTCTACTGTGAAGGAGAAAAAGGAAAATATTTTAAAAAGATTCGAAGTTGACCTAAATAGAACAATGGTAAGTAGATTTGAACGACGGGTGCTTGCTTCGACGCGGGTACATCGACACAGAGCATCGAGCAAGGCGATAAATAATGAGCGCGTCTTGAAGGTGAAAACATCTTGTCGTCGCAATTTTAACTATACCATATCCCTTTTTTTCTGCACAGATTTGAGCTTAGCTATGAGATATTTGCCGTGGGGAGACCAAACAATCGTGGCATTTTCTAGCACAGGCTGCACTACGAATTTGTAAGCTGTAAGTTGTGCAGTCTTTTGTTGCGTGTTTGAACGCTCGTTTTAGAGACCTCAGTTTTCGCTGCGCCTTGGAACATATGAGATCGATGTGTCGGTGTCATTTAGGATCACAAGCTATCCAGACTTTACACTTCCAAAAATACTTTTTTGCGGACTAGTTGGTTCATACTTGCAATATAAACGTTCGGCGCTGGATGCATCAGAAAAGCAAGAAGACAGGACAGAGCGGACACTGCGCTCTGTCCTGCCCTTTTCTTTCTTTTCTTGTGCATCTTGCGCAGCGCGTTAATACTTCATTTACACTTCTACTTTGGAACGGTCCGTCGCGGTTTCGACAGCAGTGACATTTAATTGTGACGAGTTATAGTGGTGGCTGGGCACTCGAGTGCTGATAAAAAAAAAAGTGGGAAAAACAAACTTGCCAGAAACGCGCTTGCTGTTACGCGAGTCGCGAAGCGAGAGCTGCAATAAGCACAATGCACTGCGTGACAGAGAAGCCACATGTAGCTCTGGACCTCATCGTCAACTTGCGCAATAAGCGAAGTCTAGAGGCCTCTCTTTCTTCTTCCAAAAGATGGCTGCGCATTGTCCGAAGAGCCTGTCTTTTGTCAGGTGCTCAGACTCTTTCTTTTTACTCTTATTTGCACGATCTCTGCTTTGATACTTGTGCATTGCCCTTCTCGCCGAAATACCAGAACTGAGGAGACGTAACGATTTCTCGTTCGCGAAAAAGCAGCTTTGTTTTTACGCCCCGCGGAGAAGAGAAATCAAGTTTGCTACTTCGGCCATTTTTGAGTAAGATGGCAATGGCTGCACTGAAACAATAAAGTTGATACTTAGTTACGCAAACCTACTGCGAGCCTTGGCTGCATTTTTTGTACTCAACCACTAAACTTTCATCTCTGAGTGAGGTAGGCACGAGATTCTTCGCTTGAAGACGTTGACGACGCAAATTATCACTCAGATACTGGAACAGCGCGAATGTTACGCATCACTGAGAACAGAATGAATGTCAAAAATTTGTATGGAAAGCTTTGGAGGAAACATTAAACTAGGATAACGTGCCTCACATAGGCGTACCTGTTTTCTAGGATTACTATGGCTTAGTGGTGCCTTGACAAAACAGCTCCTACGAGATTTTACTGTAAGGTGGCCAGTTTGCTTTGAATTACTACATCACTAGAAGTGCTGCCATACTTGGGGATAATTGTGGTGTAGACATCACTGAAGAAACCCCCCCATCATTTTTACTTTGCTAACCAAAAGATATGTACGTGTATGCGTGCGTGCGTGTGTGTTTGTTGGGGAAAAGCACTACATGCAAAAGGAATGCGTTTGTGAGACGGGTGCTTTGTGTAGCTTTGCGCCAGCAAATTTTTGCGTTGAAACGGTACTAATAAATAATGGTAAGCGTTAATATTAACTTTTAAGCAGATTTTAGATACATGGATCTTGAGAGCCCTCTCATAGTGAGGAAACTAAATTTGACAGCAAAGCATATATTTGCTTACTACTTATAAGATTATACAATTTTTAAATTTATTCTGATAAAATTTCCTTTCCATTACCGTATGCTGTTCAGCTTTTGTTATGACTGTTTTGTGCGATATTTTATTCATCGTAAATGCAAACACCTGCATCGAAAGATACACCACATATACTGCGCTATGTGCTATTTTGTTTGTGTTTTAAATAACTGAACAACATAGGCAAAAGAAACAACCGTAAACGTCCCTTACATCCCGTGCGCGTGGATAATATATTACCGAATGTTGCATTCAGCTGCTACCATTGCGAGATATGTATCGCTACTTGGCCAGCCGGGTGACTTATGTTCGCCAGCCGTCTCCAGTTAGGAGTGCCAGCAGGGGCAATAAAACCGCCGATGTCGAACGTATAGGTTGTGTAGGGGTCCTCGAGCGAACCACTCGCTTTGCGCTTGCTTCGTTCCATTCATCGAGGAATCAGTGTCGCTATGAGATGTGGGAAAAAAGAAGAGATTGGGACATGGTGAATGGCGTGGTCCTGTCGGAAAGACATCGATTCCTGCTTCGTATTGAATCCGTAACGGTGTTGGCATAGCAGATAGAATACCAAGGTGTTATTGCGAGTACGGATAGAAGCAATGCATACAGCTGTTGCGAAGCAATGTATATAGCATTAGATTGGAATGCGGGCGATATATTATTATTTTTAATGTGATTAGCATTCATGGGGTACTTCACGCCATTTCCGAGGATGAACTGTGGATCTATGTATCTATCTATCTATCTATCTATCTATCTATCTATCTATCTATCTATCTATCTATCTATCTATCTATCTATCTATCTATCTATCTATCTATCTATCTATCTATCTATCTATCTATCTAAACAACTATGTCATTGGTGTTTGTATTTCAGCGTAGCTTGTCAATGGTGTAGTGCATGGACTTAAGACATTTGTATGGAATGACCTATTGGTTAGGAGGAAAATATAGACAATTATATGCATTCAATTTTGATCTACAGCATATAGTTTACTGCTTCATGAATGCTTCGCTTCAAAGAGATTTTATCATGTGCGTAGAACTTGCATAAATATTTGTGTCATCGTCGGCAAAGACTGGGCGCGCCCACTAGGGACTTCAGAAAGCAAGCTGCCTTGCACCGTGTAGCTTTCGCCGAAGATTCGGAAGGGTAGCTATACACACTTCAAGTCTTCACTTTGAATACAATGGCATGAAAATATTAACGGTCCCAAACACACGCGGCTGTGGTGCGGAAAAGCTCACAGCCCTATTGGCAGGTCGTCTAGTGACACCATCACCATCTGCCTGTTGAGCTTTCCAACTCTGCGATTCCCCACAAGTGGTATCGTGAATGGAAGGCACGCAGCTGTAGGCGTGCTTGCTCTTACAGTATAAGGCAGCCGCGAAGGCGGAAACACCCTGTCTAGTCTCACTGTGTAGTAACAGCCATTGAGAAACACTTCTAAAATCTTGCAGTTGGTTACGAAACACCGGCTCCGAAACCGCAGGTCTTTCTCAACACAGTGGGAACATGAAGAAAGAATGAAACTGGGTAATTTATTCTCTCAAATTATAACAATGATGAAAAGTACGGAGAGCACCTTCAGAAAAGGTGGGGGAAAATGTTGCAGAAACCATCGAATATCATTGTAAAAGTCAGTGGATAGCTCATTTGGACTGCAGAAATGAAACGGACACATTAGCAATATTTTTGAAGTGTATCTACCGACCTCTATAACGCTATTCAATTATGGCGTCCCAAATTATTGTTGAAATATTTTGATAGATGGCAAAAGAGCGCGACCACGACTGCAGCATGATAATGGTGGCGTGACTGCAGTGAAATAACAACTGCGTTAAAAACGATAGCTTGACTACGGCGGCATGAAGACAACGGCATCGCTACAATGGAATGACAACAGCGTGGCGACAATCGCATCACAACCACCTCGCACCTGCGCTTTCTTCTCATCTTGTTTAACTGCCGTGAAAACACTACCAGCATTTGCTAGCACCTGGTGAGCACAACAGATACTCCGCCAACTGTTCCCTTCAAAATTATGCATCTTTCGAACACTGTGGGAGTGGACTTAAGCGAAGCTGTATTGAGCTTGCAAGACGAAGCGGCGCAACTGGACAAGAGACGCTCAGCGGAATACGGCGGCGAACGCGCCCAGCAACCGTCGGCTGCAAGATGCTATCAAAACAATTCATCGTCAATAAAACACAAGAATAACATTTTGTGCCTTGCCTTAACAAACGCAAAAGGGTTGTAGAAAGTACCTTTCTATTCAAGCTGTAGTGTGCAAAAGTTTATAAAATGAGTGTGCTGCTTCCATGTGAAACAGACTGGTTTGTAATTTCTCGCTCTAAAGTTTCGAATAATTCAGAAGAGGAATTAGTGGCGACATTACCGAAGTGTTGTAGTCCATGTGAGTGAAGGTAAATGCAGAGAGCTGTCCGCAGGATTGCAAAAGACTAGATACAGTGAAGAAAAGCAACATGCACTGGCACAAAAAGAATGACGAGTAAGCACAATAATGAGTACTGTTGCTATTGTGCGTTCAGCTTGACGGGCGTGACGTAGCATGAAACACGTGTTTTATGCAAAGTATGAGCTACTTACGTCGACGCTGAAAAAAATTTGCTTCCTCAAAAACATATCTACCGATCTCACACGGGCACGTTCAATCACAATCGAGCCCGATCGGGATCGATCCCACGTGTGCCCGTGTGACACCAATATTACTGCGCCTACTGGCCGTGTTAGATGTTCGCTTTGAATTTCGCAGTTCGCTAACAATGAGTGCTTTGAACGTGATCGTCATTCTGCTAGTTATCACGTAAACTTATATATTTCGCCAAGCATTGAGGACCCGCTTTCCCATGTAAGGCACTGGTGGACTGTGCGCAAGACAGGATATCACTGGCAGGTTCGGCACCACTAAAACAATGGGCTCTATTGTGGCGCTGGCGCTCATACGGTAAGGAAAGGCAGCTACAGATAATTACAATGTTTCAGTGGACAAGAAAGACTTCCTGTGAACATCTGTAACTGCCTTTACGTACCACTTTAGCGTTTCCGTTTGCCCTAATGTCATCCTAGCTAGAAGAGCAATTTATTGCTTCTTTGATTCAATTTTATTTCACTTCACGCATGTTTTCATTAAACTTGCTGTTAGAAAAGTTCGAGAACGCTGTAAGGGAGCGAAGAAAGAGAGAAAGCAAGGAGAGGAAAGGCAGGGAGGTCAATCGGACGAACGTTCGGTTTGTTACCTTATACAGGGGGTAAGAGAAAGGAGGAACAGAAATAAGAAAAGAGTAAGAAAGTGTGCACGTGGGATTATTCACGTGTCTATAAACGGTCACTGAGGCTTGTACACTTCAAGAACTGCGCCAGTGCGCGGATAGTCTTTTGAGTGAGATGCGGGAGCGGGCGAAAATTTTTGGAAAAATTGTAAGGGAGCCCCAGGTCAGAAAAGCAGTGAAATTTAGGTGCGTTGAAATATTCGCTCTCTGCAGATTTGGAGGAATATAATTTCGAGCAGGAATATTTCGAAGAGAATTTCGAGATTTGCGAAGTTGCACAAACTTTACGGAAATTAGAAAGAGAGAAAGGTAGTGATAAAGTAAGTGAGGGAAGGGCATAATGAGAAGAATAAATTTTAAACATTCCGCAGCTAGCGAAGAGATGATCCGTTAAATCTTTCCTTGTGGCCTGCGTGCGGCAAACAGCCGGCGAGCAAGTGGACATCCGCGCGTGGCTGACACACTTCCTAAACTCTGCGCTGAGCCCCAAACACTGCACTGAGAAACGTGAGACAAGAGATGTGCGACGCCGTTCGCTGCAATGTAAAAAAAAAAAAAAGTATCAACTTCGGAAACACAATTGCTGTGTTTGCGAAAGAATTTACGCGCAAACACGCTGCCACTAAAGCTCTCCTGCTGCGGCTGTTGCCTCTAAACCCGTGCGCACGTCAGTTACAATCTTTTTTTTAGGTACCTGTCGTGTTACAGTGATGATTAATAACATCATGGAAACTAATCCTGCATCTAGTTTACCACCAGCGCACTACAAATGATAGCTGTGCTTGCCGTCAGAACAGCAACGTATACACCTGCTACCAAGTTAAGCAGGAGTGAATAAAGATTTATTGTACAGGATGGCTCTCTGCACTAGTTAAACGTGTGTACCATTTTATTTATAAAACTTCCGTCATAATATTTATCTTTTATTTTTTGTTGTATGTATTAAGTTAACTTTCATTTCTCCCGCGCACCATTCACCTGTGTTCTTTGATGCTAATAGCAAATGAAAAGGAGACGGTCGTTGTTTGTTGCTTTCGTCCAGATATACGAGCGCTCTCGACGCCACGCCTGATAACCAAAAAGTGCCGAACAGACGAACGGCTACGCCTATAGCTTTCTGAATTTACTAAGGACCGCGTCTGAGAGTACTGTTTTTCATTATAAAAAATTTAAATTAGCTTTTTGAATGCTGTTATAGTGGCACAAAGCCGCGATAGAAGCAGGGGAGTTGTGGAGCGACGAGTACGCGCGGAACAAATGAGGCAGCGAGGAGCTTGCGTTTTTTAGTAACTGAGAACGCGAGTGTTGAAAGAGCTTTGTCATCGTCACGGGGGCACAACGCTGCAACATTGAGTTTTCTGGGGCGCAACACTTATAAATGCGTGCGTGTAGTTAATCCTTAAAAATGTTGCAAGGCTACGTTATACATGATCAGCGCGCATTAAGTTGCAAGTAGCCCGGACAGCACGGCACATGACAATTCAGCCCGCCACGGTAGCCCATTGGCTATGGCGTTTTGCTGCTGATCTTGATGTCGTCGATTCCATCCCGGTCACAGCGGTCGCATTCCAATGAATTTCAATGAGCACTGTAAAAAAAAAGTTCACCGACAATTACAATACTGCCTAATGCGAAATTTGAGCCCAGGAGCCGTATTCTGAAACGTTCCACTTCGGCGATATTTCTTTTTCGCGCGATGATTGGCTGTTTTAGCACAATTGGATGAGCTAATGGGCTGGTTGAGCCCGACGTCATTCAATTTTGCTCCACCAGCCAATTCGCGCGCGCCTGAAAGCGAAAAAGAAATGTCGCCGAAGTGGAACGGTTCAGAATACGGCCCCAGCTCTATACGTGTTTTCATTAAGCAATATATTGGCTGTCACGGTCAATCTGTCTCGTACGGCACGTCACAAACGGAGCTAAGTGTGTCGCGGCTGCATCGCTGATCGGGAGATCGTGAGAGGCAGCGCATGGGTGGTGCGTGGGCGCCATTCACAGAAACCGCCACCGACAGACCTCCACTCATGCAGCGCTTTGTTTCCATATAGCTGACGCGCGCTACTCTGGCGGCATATCGTAGCCATCGTAGCAGGAGAGCCCGTCCTGTGCGGAACTACTCTTCTCACGCTTTCGCCATACACTTCTCTTCCACTCTCCCACTCGCGCTCTCTTCGCTATCGCCGTCTTTCGCCTCCCGCTGCGCTCCGCGGTTGCTCTTTCATCCTTCGCTGTGTTCGTTCACTCGATTACGAGGAACGCTGACACCACAGCCGACGGCGACGCAGGAACGGGCGCTTAAGAGCTGAGCTCTAAAACGCTCATGTGCAGTGCATTGGTTGCACGTTAAAGAACCCCAAGTGGTCAGAATTAATCCGAAGCCCTTCACAATCGCGCGCCTCATAACCAGACCATAGTTTTGTGAAGTGTAATTCAAAAACTTTATTTTTTATACCTAATCTTCTAACAGTACCATTAAAAAGCAGCCATATCAAAATTTCAACCCGCCGTGGTTCCTCAGTGGCTATGTTGTTGGGCTGCTGAGCACGAGGTCGCGGGATTGAATTCCGGCCACGGCGGCCGCATTTCGATGGGGGTGAAATGCGAAAACACCCGTGTACTTAGATTTAGGTGCATGTTAAGGAACCCCAGGTGGTCTGAATTTCCGGAGTCCCCCACTACGGCGTGCCTCATAATCAGATCGTGGTTTTGGCACGTAAAACCTCATACTTTTTAACAAATTTTCAGACATGTTTTTCATAGATAGGCAGTTCTTGCGGTGTGTGAACTGCGAAAACATTTTGAATTATTAAATATCATTTGAAGCAACACTGAAGTAACACAGTAGTTCTCGTCCTGAAATATACTGCTGAATAGCACATGGATGTTTGGCTTTATGGTATAAGTATTGTGACGTTTGAATTTCCTGTAGCATCCAGGAAACATTGGAAAAAAAAGTTTTTTATTCCACAAAGACCTTATGAACCAAATATTTGATCTCGTGATCAACTCGTACCCTCAACAACCAACTAAATTATCTACGCTATCTTAGCGTTTAAAAGTTGTGTGGAACAAACGCCTACGTCGAAATCCATGAAAATAGAAGCTTCAATGAAGCAGTGTTTATTACAGCATGTACTACTAACTGCCATGCATACTATTGTATTTACTTTTATCCTATGTAGCATGTAACCTCAAGCAACATTTCTTTTAACCACCGCAAAGGTCACAGAATTATTCCCACGCAATTTACATGTTTATGCACTACATCTCTCACAAGCTAGGCCAAAAAGACAACAGCAAATCAGGCGTGTGCAGAATGTGGGACGTCTACGCAACGATGTTACGAGAACGAAAGCAATGTATGACGCTTGTCGAGGGAAGAGTGATAATGACAGGTGTATGCATAAACAGATACGACACATATCTTGCTGCATTGAATGATAATTTACCTCTTTTGCTGCAGTGGGACAGACCGAATGGCAGCAACAACCAGACCGAACCCAGGATGGTAAGTAAAGAAATCTTCGCTATAAAAATCTAAGATACCATTTCGAATGAAATCGTAGCGGTCGCCGCAAATACTTTTGGGGGTCCGGATACTATCTCAGCACTTGGCTAGGCATCTCCAATGACAAGTGTCCGTATCCAAATTTCCTTGCGAATCATCACGGGCAGCCTGCGGTCATAAGATCGCTGGATCAAATCCCGGCCGCGGCGGCCGCATTTTGATGGAGGCGAAATGCAAGAACGCCCGTGTGCTTGCGTTGTAGTACACGTCAAAAAACCCCAGGTGGTCAAAATTATTCCGGAGCCCTCCACTACGGCGTGCATCATAATCAGAACTGGTTTTGGCACGTAAAACCCCAGAAAGAAGAAGTTCCAGTATTGTGTGCTAATAAAATGTAAGAAATGCCCACTGAAAAAAAAAAAGAATACATGTTACAAGTACAATAAACAACTCAATACAATAAAAAAAACTCCCTATTTGAGAGCACGCAAACAGGACAGTGTGAAAAAAAAATATTAAAAGTTGGAAGCCGACTTCAGTCTGGGAGAGTTTGTAATCAGTACGTAAGGTGAAGTTGGACAAAAAGGAAACACGTCTAGGGAGTCGATAACAGCACAGGAGGATTCGCTCGAGAATTAAAATAAAAAGCAAGCAAATGGTCAGAAAACTTGATAGGATCCGCGATAGCAGATTCAAGAAAAATAAATTGATAAGCGACGGCATTGCCGGTCCGCGCACTGAAAGTCATCGCCTGAAGTTGCCTTTTCTGTGTATCTATACAGCCGTGCCGCTCAATATAAAGGTCGCTTCCAAGTGAATAAGAGAAAACAAAATACATGGGCAACAAAAACAGCGCTATAACTCAACGGGGCAGAATCTACGTAAAGCGTAAACACAAATCCTCCTGCTTCACTCTTCGGCGTCTTCTTCCGAATCTGAACCGTCCGTCCAAGCATCCAATCCTCCATCACCTTCATCCTTTCACCTTCGTTGCTGCGTTGCTCGACTCGGTTTCTCTCTTGTGGTGTTCTTTCGTATTTACCTCTTTTTTTTCTGCACGCAGAGTAGGCCGACTGTATACGCCTGAGACTGTCTGAGAGAACAGGCGTTTGTTGATGCTGTCTTTGCTTCCACGATCTCTCTATCTGTCTGTGTAAAGAATGCGATATGACAAAGTGAGTCGCAGCATCGAGAAGTAGAAGGTATGAACTCAAACGGGCCGCTGAGCCCCCCCCCCCCCCCCCCCCCTCCCAAGACCTCATAAGGCTGGCTGAAGTTTCTATGGCTGGGGCAGCCTCACTCCTGTTGTCACCTTCTAGTGGAAGAGCCTTGCCAAGGACGACGACGCCTGCCCCAACTGTACGACCCTGGCTGAAGAGACCGATGTGTAGGACCTGCTGAGGCCTTGCGAAGACACACGACAAATCCGCGAGCCCCTGCTGAGATGGTCTGGCCTCTGCAGTGAGCGCCATTCTGACTGCAGCATGTAGATTCAAGACGACGGCAATTACAGAGCCTTGCTGGACTTTCTGCACAAGTGGGGTTACATTCCTTATTATCTTACTTTATTTTTTTTCTGTGTTTTAAGGCTGCCCATCTCAAAATAAAAAATTAAAAAAAGAATTATTGCCTAGCATTGCTTTAGCTTGATTCGATGGCGCACGTGTCAGAAGCACAGTATCTGTGCACTATACTGACACATGTACTTGTTTATCCTATCTCGGGCTTTTCACTGTTTGACAAACGTTAAACGTTATAGATCGGCGCAGGACGCGCCTGCATGTATCGGAAGTTTCGCGAAGGTTAACGATGGTTCTATCTGTTGTCTGTTGTTACCGAACCTTGTGTAATCTGAGTGTATGCTCGACGCGAATTGTGTAGCACTTTCTAGCACGCACGCGGGTACCAGCGATTACGCTGGAAACTGAGACGAGTCATGTAACGAGTTCTGTTTAAAATTCGACGCGCTTAATTGACCCGCTGATCAGATTTCCACGATCGCTGACTGTGCTCGCCGCTATCGTTGTGCTTCGATTATCACTAACTTTTGTGGGCACAGGTCTGCCCAATAAAAAGTTCGTTCCGTGATTTACAGTTTTGCTGTGTATTCTTCACCGCCATTACAATGGGACAATACTGTCTTTTTTATATGTATTGCTACATCAACGTTTTCTAACTTAGTAATGGCGAGTGATTCCAAAGAAACGGAACTTATTGGCACAAAAAAGCAGCCGAAGACAGGCTTTTACCTCCAAAACAAAGCGAGCGTTAACACCTGCGTTTCACCCACCATTATATTTGACATTAAGCTCATAGGAATCTGTAGTAATCTAGTGGCGTTGCACATTGGGGCAAGCAAATAACTCTCATTTCTCTTCACCACATTTTCAGATCCATAGTTAGTCATCCGCTTCTTTGTTTTTAAATCTTTTTTCTCGCCCACCAGCATTTCTTTTCAAGCAATTTTTACCAGTCATCGTACTTAATCTCATAGACCAACATGAAATGTAAGCTTCCAAGCTTTCCAACTGATCACCCACGTAAAGCCAGTTATTCCCACATTCGCTGCAGAATTAAATATTGCAGTGCCACAATGCGTATACGTTTTCAAGCGAAGACCGGAAATTCTTTGTCGCGATAAGTACGGAGCATAACATTCCCGGCAACCAATATTTGTTGCTGTTTATCTTTTTCCGCGTCTATACTGACTGCATTTAACGCTCGGTATCTGAGGTAATAAAAATAAAGTGAATAAAACCCAACACAAACGGTAAATATCAATTGTAAAATAAAAAGAGAATGAAGTACTCGAGGCGGTGGCGCTTTTGACGCAAAAGGACGAGCCAATCGAATGACATCCCTGCGCTCAGGAGTTTGCATAATTCTTTTTCAAAGAAGGCACTCGGCGCTTGGCAAGCACATACAAAAAATCAAGCGATAGAAGGCCTGTGCACGGGAAATGTCTGGCACATTTTCAGTCCGAGCCAAGACGAAGACGACAACCGTGTGCATCAATAATTGATGTACGCGTGCTAGAATGTGCGCACGTGTAAAAATAAAATTAAAATAATAATATCTTTAGTCTAGAGAGCCGTTATCTCTAAGGCTTTACACTTCGAGCATTTCCTCTTTGCGACTTCTTACATCGGTATGCTGCTGTCGCGCGATCGCGTATGGTGGTCTAGGTGTGCAGAATATAATTTGCTCTTAGGCGAAGGAACGTAGAGTCTTGAGATGTGAGCATTTGCTAACATTCTTTTATATTACTTTAGCTCATCGTCTTACGGTTCAAGTTCATACGTGAGAAGTGAAAAGTGTTTACAGTTCAAACGGCCTGTCCTCGGGGGGTTTTATTGTTGGTGGCTTCATCTTGACGCCATGCTTCTACGGTGCTGGTGTGTACACGTACAAGGAGAGAAGCCTACTAGGCCTGCCTTTTTGGTGAAGTTGATTTTTTACTCACCCACCATGGCTGCTTAGTGGCTTTGGCGTTACGCTGCCAAGCACGAGGTCGCGGGATCAAATCCCGGCCGCAGCCACCCTATTTCGATGGGGGCGAAATGCAAAAACGCCCGTGCATTGGTTGCGCGTTAAAGAACCCCAGGTGGTCAAAATTATTTCGAAGTGCCCCGCTATGGCGTGTATCCTGATCATATCGTTGTTTTGGAGCGTGAAACCCCACAATTTAATGAATTATTATTTTTTTACTGAATTCAAGCTGCGTCGGGCAACAATCCGCGCAATCCGCACTTCGCAGAAATATTTAAGTCAACTGCTCTTTGTTTAGCTTGCTTACTACGTGTGAATGATACTCGTCACTTTGAGAGCGCAGTGAAAAATATTTCCGATGAGTAATACAATATACTTTGTTTTGATACAAGCGATAGAAAATCAAAATGGGCAAAGAAACAACCAAAACTTTCTTAACAAATCAGGCACAAAGTACAGATGCCTAGTTTGAACCAACGCGAGAAGATGCCGAGAATAGCAGGATAAAACAGTAGTTTTAAACTGACTCCGCTTCGAAATATTGATACGCATGTGTGACGACTGCGAATTATGTTGATGTAAGGATGTGCGTGTGTGAGAGATTGGGGGGGGGGGGGCGCAATAGGCGTAACTAATATTTCAGCTGCAAGAAGCTGCAGTGTGGTCTATGGGGGCGCCACAATGGAAGCTTTGGAATAAGTTAGACCTCCTTGCATTCCCTTAAATGCATATCAGCAAATACTACTCCACATATTGGCATTTTCCCCCGATATATCTTACCACCTTTACTGTGAACATTAGCCAAACTTCGGAGAGGACTTGATTCTGTTAAACATGAATACCATGCGGCATTACAGTACCAGCATAAACTACAAGTAATTGTTAGAAATACTTTTTTTTCACAGAAGGAGGTTGTAGTTCAGTGCTAATTATACGAGCAGTACCGCGAGTTTATTTCTTCAATGGGCCTTAGCAGAAGATAGAGTGGGCAAGATTGGTCTACACTGTTCTGCATATGAATTCAGTTCGAAGCAGTACAAAGGACAAAGGACAGGGGAAACAAATAGCTGCAAGCACGTTGTGGATAATCATGTTTTCTAGGTAATTTCAAGCTTCTCGTCACCACAAAGAAATTAAAGAGAACATTTCAACCTTCTCTTTCGATTCATGGCCACCATCGCGTCGCTCTCTTTACCTGGCTTTCCCTCGAAGCTTCCGCAGAAAGACGCACTGCTCTGAAAGTTGTTTTTATGAAGGTAACAATATACACATTTCAGACTTTTCCGTGTCCAAATGGCCGATGTTTTCTTTTTATATATATATAAAATTTGTCTAATCCACATCTGGCGCCTGTTTAAAGCAGCGCGCAGCGAACAGCCTATTTTGTGGAGACATTTCATCGATGGCATGGGTTATCTTTCACCATGTTCCACTACCTAATTTTTTTTCAAATTCTCTGCGCACGCCCACAACGTAAGGCAAGGTTTGAAGCAGCGTTGTCGTCATCATGGCACACTGCAAAATAATACCGGGTGTTTCGAGGTATAGCCGCTGGCCACCACTGCTGACATCGTGCTTTTCCTGCACTTAGCAGACCGCTTAATAATACTACAGCGGACCTTTCATGTAATATTTCGCACTTCCCTTGTAGTTTCCCAACATATCCCATCCTGTCCTATCTTGTCCTGCATTTTTTTCGTGCAAAAAAAATTAATAAAAACGATTATGCTGTGCTTCTCATCGCTGATACGTTTCTGTCTCGCCCACGCTAGCACCAATATTTTCTATTTTTCAGGCTCATACCTCCTCGATGCCATTTTCCATGCCACTATACAATCTGTACTAGACACCCTTTCTTCTTGCTTTCTTATTTTTCACTATCGATACATTGTTTATATTGTTTCCCTCGGCTGTCAACCTACAGCGCAAGGCTCTTGAGTCAGAGGCGCGGTCTCTCCAGTTTTTATTGTTTCTGTGGACTTTGCTGAACTTGAAGAATTTCGTCACAGAATAGGCCGTGTAAGCTGCTTTCTTTGTTTCTTATTCATAGATTTAGTTTTGCAAACTCCGGTTCGCTAGTTTCTTTCTGTTGGCTCACTCACAATCTGGAATTTTGACTACCCTTGTGTTTCTCTTTGCGATTGTCAGGATGTGTTTCTTCTACACCTTTCTTTTGGCGCCACGGAAATCCTCCACTCCTTCAATGCGGTATGCATTTTTTCGCCCTGCATTTCTCGCCCGTGCCTCCCCTCCCGTCACGCCCATGCGTTCTCTCGCTGCGGCTTCCCTTCATGTCTTCAAGAGTGCTCTGCCCCTCCTAGAACGGTAGAGTTTTTTTTTTGCATTACTAGATGTGCTACCTTCTCTCCTTCATCGCAAGATTTTCTTTGAGTTCTCGTTTTGTGTGACAGATTTATCTTTCCTTTATATTTGACCAACAGTTCACACTTTGCTGGTGAAAATCGCAGAAGTTCTACTGCGTCACTTTTAGAAAATGGTATCCGGGTCGGCTTGGAGTAGTCACTCGGCGCAGATCCGGCCTATAACGGTAAGTGCGTGCTATGTGCGTGCTATATGCCATAGTGGGCGGGCGACCACTGAAGCACAACGTTGCGGATTCATTATAGGGCATCGTGTGTAAGATGTTAATGTCTGTGACTTGCTGCTTTTTCAGGTCTGTCACAAATTGCAAGACTATCCAACACTAAATCAGGGCGCAAAATTCTAGATGAAGTCGGAATTCTGCCTCGAGGAGGAGACGTCTCTAAATTCAAACTACCCAAGGAGGTGGAGACACAATTACTTGTCGACCCCATACCTAGAAATATTCATCCTGTCCACAACAAGGGCAGAAGGGAGGCCAGGGCCAAATGCATTCTGGGTAAATTGCACCAACAACAAAGCTCAGCTCTTTTTGTCGATGCAACTAGTTATGGATCGGGCAACCGCTACGCTATTGCCGTGGTCGATGAGAATGGTAAATTAATAAGCGCGGCGTCACTAAGAACGAGCTCAATCCATGCCACCGAAGAAGCAAGCATAGTGCTTGCAATTACAATGAGGAGAAGCTCCACGATTTTATCCGATGCCCGTACAGCTATTAGGAACTACTCCGCCGGCTTCGTCTCAATGGAAGCACACAAGTTACTTATACACAGTATTAATACTCACAATTACCAGCAACCGGATAGCTCACACTTAGTCTGGTTTCCGGCTCATCAGGGCCATTCGGTCAGCCCCAATGGCTGCAATCCTAACGAGCAAGCTCACTCTGCTGTGCGAGATCTCACATGCCGCGCATCAGATCGGGAACTGCTCCAGGATGACTGCGGCTCCTACAAAGACCCACTTAGCACTTTTCACGAAATCACCTCACACTATAGGGACGGCAGGAGGTTTTTTCTTCCCCCCCATCAGAAGCTGAACAGAGCTCAGGCAGTCACATTAAGAATGCTTCAAACTAAATCTTATCCTACACCTTTTGTGCTTAGCAAAATTGACCAGGAGTTTCCCGCGGAGTGTAAAAGTTGTGGACACACTCCGTGTCTATTTGATCATATGTTCTGGCTGTGCCCCAACCAAAGGGCTTCGGACTTCAACAGTGAGGAGGACTGGAGTCGACGCATATCCAGCGAAGTCCTCCAAGATCAACTCCTGGCCGTCCGGAGAGCTCACGACATCGGGAAAGCCTTTGGCCTGCCGGTGCCTACGTGGGCGGAGCCACCGACTTAGCCTGGGGGCTTTTGCCCTCGGGCCCTAGTTTCTCTGGACCTAAATAAAGTTCTTGCCATGCCATGCCATGGCGACCTCAGGCATTGCAGAGCCATCCGCAGATCCGCAGATGACTAAACCTCCCCGAATAGCGAACTGGCTGCTGTAAAATAGGCCGATTGCAGTACGTGCAATCGGCAGAGCTGGGGTTAGAATTCGTCTCTAAGAGAATGTACAATTGGTAGCTGTACGTGCTAGAGCTCTGCACGGGCTCGGGCTTACCCGAAAGCTCTGGGCCGGGCCGGGCCGGGTAGAGCAGTTTTTTCACGGGCTCGGGCCGGGCTCGGGCACGGCGTGTGCTTTTTGACCCGGGCCCGGGCCGCGCTCGGGTTTTTTGACGCGGGCCCGGGCCGGGCTCGGGCTTTCTGGTGGTGTGCATGTAACGTGCAGTGAGTTGTTCTCGGGCGTCTCAACTCTGAAAAACATGTATTTTTCGGTCTCGGGCCGGGCGCGGGCCTAAGGTAAAGGGGTGGCGGGCCGGGCGGGGCGGGTAACGTAGATGATTTCCGGGACCGGGCCGGGCCCGGGTCTAGCCATAAATGTATTGATCGGGCTCGGGTGGGCAGCCCAACGTAAATACGGGCCCGGGCCGGGCCCGGGCTGTATGTATGTGGTTTTGTATGTGGTTTTGTCCGCCACACACACTGTTAGTATCATGGCGTTCATGCCTGTGTTAAGGAAACCCCAACAGGCAATTATATAGCGGATTAGGATGACATCTTGTCGCATCGCGAATGGGTTGTCCTAGAGAAGATGATAACCTGGCGGTATCGTGATAAATAATTTCTCGGGAGGAGAAATCACTAACTATGCTGAATTCTTGCGTAGGCTGGTGACTTCTAACACTAATTATTTTACTTCACCAGCTGATGTTCCATCGAACTCGTGAATGAAAACTTCCGTGGTTCATCTCACCTACCGCACGCATAGTCTCGTGGACTCAGGGGAAAGAAGGTTGATGAGATCGTTTCTAATACAAAGCAACGAAATGAAAAAAAGAAACTGGCTAAAATTTGTCGTGCGTGCACTTGAGCTGTATTCTTCGTCACTATATCTTCCACTTGGGCTGCTCCTGCGTGTCGTGCGTGACCACGGCTAGTTCATTGTTATTAAGCCGCAGGAACACATCTTCGTGCCCGTTCCATTCATAGTGGAATAATTTTCGACGAGCGCACCGGGACGGGTGACACACAGTGCAGGTTTGTGGGAGGAACCTTTCCTACGTTGTTTACCTGTCGCTAAGGATAGCTAGTGAGAATTGCTGTCGTAGATCAGTGGTCAATGACATGAGAAAAACTGCTTGCATGGTGCACTCAAAACTAGGTAAAAGGAAAGGTGTTTCATTTTAAAAAGTCTCTAACTTAATATACTAGGGGGAACTCAGGCCCTCTTCCTGTTCGAGAATTTAAAAAAAATATTGTGGGGTTTTACGTGCCAAAACGACGACCTGATTATGAGGCACGCCGTAGTGAGGGGCTCCGGAAATTTGGGCCACCTGGGGTTCTTTAACCTGCACCTAAATCTAAGCACACGGGTGTTTTCGCAGTTCTCCCCGCTCGAAATGCGGCCGCCGTGGCCACATTTCGTGGATATATATATATAGAAAAGGGTCACCACGTACAACGAAGCTACAATGAAATGACGTAGAATTACTGTTCAATGTTCCCAAAAATCGCAAGTGGAACGTTCTTAATCAGTGGAATATTGGCTTCTGGGTATCTGCACCAGCTTTGTCCGTCTGACTACGATACGTCTTTGGGAATCTTTATAATACCATTCTTGAAGGTCATTTATAACTGAAGATTTCGTTCATGTCGACAACTACCAGCATGGTCCTATGTGGCGTTTTCCCGCTAGATAGCTTGCACACCAGAACAAACATAATTGTTTAGTATATCAAGTATATTGAGGCATTTACGGCGGGTGTTACTTACAAAGACATCACGTTGGTTAAGCCACGTGCCATCTAGAATATGTCATTGATTGCAAATATGAGAGAGAGAGAGAGAGAGAGGAAATAAAAGAGATAGTGGTGGAGCTTGTTAATGTAAAGCAGGTAAAATGTCTATTGGAAAGTTTAGCGGCTAGAAGGCAATCCTATTGAACCAGATAGAAGAAACAACAGAAGCCGTAGTGTGCTTTGTCATCGAATTCATGACAAATTGTAGAAAAATCCACGCACAACCCAAGATTCCTTCTTCTGGCGAAACAATTGCAGTGCCCTATTTTATGAAACTTTAGAGTTTATTAATAAAAAAGATGTATGAAAGATAATGTTTTGTTAACTAAATCTCCCTGGACCTCGTGTAGGATCTCTTCAATAATGCTCTGACGCCTATGAGGGTAGGCAAAAACCGGCCACGAAAACTGAATTAGGCGGCTGGAATAGGACAATACGCAAGACCAAATAAAGTATAGCAGGGAATCAGACGATTCTAGATATACTAGGACCCATCTACTGCAGCAACGTGTAATGTCAGTTCCCCAAGTAGAGCCGCTGCTTTGCAATGCAAAGTGCCTTTCGACCAGGCAACCGGCAAGTATTTCTAGCATCGCGTCCTCTCGCCCCCTCTAAGGCCCAACACGTGCATTACTGGCCCAAGACTGACGAAGACGAAGGATGGGAATTCGGGTCCCAAAGAAGTTGGGATACCATGGCAGCACAAGGCCTTAATATACGACGCGGCACGAAACTCCAGGCCAGAGCAAGCAAATGAGAATGCGAGGAAAGGCCTCTCGAACGAAATTGCGCTCGGTGCATGTCGCTGTCCCCGATGCTGCTGCATTGCTTAGACGCAGAGCCAGCGGGGTTTCTAGAGCGAGGGACGTTGTCGCGAACTCCCTGAAGAAACGACGGAAGGAATTAGATCGACTAGTTCCGACCAGTTTGGTTCATCCAGGGTAGATGGAATGCGTTGTGTTGTTTTCTACCTACACGTGGTGGCATCGCTGGCCGAAAGATAACGAAAAATTCACGCACGGCCAGATAATTATAGGAAACGCTTACGCGAAGCGACACAAGGGGAAAAGATATGCCATGTGATTTTTGGGGGGAGAGAAGAAAGAAAAACGTATGAGAAGAGAGAAGACCTGTGATAAGAGCCTCTTGAGTGAGACTTGTGAGAAGGTATTTATTGGCCTGAAGCGAATCCTTGCTGAAGAATTATTCCACTTAAGCAAGTAAAACACACTTCGCTGATTAGGAGCAAAGCTAATAATACGAGTATCTACAATCGACTGAATAGGCTGGCACTGTAATGTACGCGTTAGTGTACCACGAATTCACTCAAGATTCATTAAGAATGCCAAGCAGGGTAGACCCTCGAATAGTTACCGGATGCGACAGGCATGTTGCATAACACTGAAATTACCTTTTACAGCCGCGCCTCTGTGGAACCCAGGTTATATATATATATATATATATATATATATATATATATATATATATATAGTGTGTTTAATTTTCGCTGCACCACATTTTAAAAACTTGCCTGTGGCTGATAGCACAATTATCATCCTTGATCTACACTACTCGATAAAGAGGCCATCACTTCCACGAGAAATCAAAACGCCTAATTGAATAATTTACATAATTACGCTAATTACCTTTTAATTATCATTTTACCGCACAGCTTTCAATCTACGAATAATAGCCGCTGAGTTCGCAAGGCGTATCTACTTCTCAGGACTGAATACGTTTCGAGATATTAATTTTCAATGTGTCCGACAAAATGCATGGGCGTTCCAGCTAACTTTGTGCTTCAATGCATAAAACGGCGTTTTCCTCAAAAAGTTAACAAGTGAAAATACCCTCGCTATGAATGAACGAGATGAAGGGAAACTGAGGAGCTCCATATTTGTTAATCACGACCATATAAAGCCCACAGGAACTGAAATGAAGCAAAGCATAGGGCTAATTAGCTGGAGTGGAAACTGAACTGGAGAAAATAGTGAGGAAAAGGGCAAATGAAAGTGGACGAAAAGATTACTTCTCACCGGTGGGGACCGCACCCACAACTTGGGTACTGAATCGCATGCGTAATGCGAAGGTTGTGGGTTCGGTCGCCACCGGCAACAGGTTGTCTTTTCGTCCACTCTGATTTCCCCTTTTCTTCATTTCTCACTTTAGTCACCGCAGCGAATTAGCCCTATGCTTTCGTTGGTTTCATTGCCTGTATATATACACACACACATATATATACACATGTATTATACGAGATATAACAACACCAAGCTGCCCTGTGGATTATGTGGTTGAAAGAGGGTAAGTTTCGGCATGTTTGCTTTCATGTCAGCCTTCTAGGGAAACACAGGTACATTTTACAAGCTCGACGCCAGCACAGATATATATATATATATACATATATATATCTGTGTGTGGGACATGCTTGTAAAATAAACTAGTGTTATAAGGGAGCGCATTGCGTGCGTCGAGCTTGTATAATGTACCTGTGCTTCGCTACAAGGCTGACACGGAACCAGACATGCCGAAACTGGCCGTCTTTCAACCACATAACCTACAGGGCAGCTATATATATATATATATATATATATATATATATATATATATATATATATATATATATATATATATATATATATATCTTCGTTGTTGTGCTGCTCTCGTCACAGACACGTACGCTCGCGATCAACACACCCCACTACTCAATTTACACAACCACTTTGTCATACCTGGTATCGCTTTCTATATATATATATAGTGAGAGAGAAGACAGACGTGTAGTTATTGTACAGCTCAATAATCATCCCCCGAAAAAGCTACAAACGTATAAAACTGCATAATTATGCTGTCTCGGTGTTTTCTGGGTGCTCAAAGGCTGGAATGGGTATGAAAGGCACCGCCGTGGACAACTCCGCAATAATTTGGACCACTTGGGGTTATTTAAAGTGACCCAAAGCACGGTAGACGAGCGTTTTCTTTTTTTTTTTAATTTGCGCCGGTAGGAATGCGGCTGCGCGGCTGCGGATCGAACATGCGATCTCGTGCTTAAAAGCGCAACGCCATAGCCAGTGAATAACAGCGGCAGGTACAACCACTCGCGATGAAGCAAGGCACGCGATACACAGAACAAAACTTGCTGAGAATGCCACCCTCGAAATACGTAGCTCTGTTACGCTTGAAAATGAGCCGGTGGTATAAGCTGCGTACTTTTAACAGCGGAGGTGTAGGTCGAGGCTGTTCGTCCGTCCATCCGCCAGTGTCACGTAGGTCACGTGACCAGGAGAGGATGAGAGCCGCGCCGAGGAAGGGCAGGTCACGTGATCCGCAGAGCAGGAGGAGGAGGAGGAGAGGTGCGCTGACGGATGAGGCGACTAATGAGAGGCCGCGCTGGGCGCGAGGATGGGAGGCGATGGGTATAAGAGAAGGTGTTTCTCTGCGGCGCGCGCTGTCGGATAACGCGCAGCGCGCAGAGATGCTGCCGACGCCTTCCGCGTTTCCCCACGTTCGCGCCAACCACGCTCGGTGTGTGACTGCAGCCGATGCCTCAGGCGGCTCGGCATGTTTCGACCAGAGAACTGGACACTCGTCGAGTAGCCTCGGAAGTCGCTGCCTCTTTTCGCATCGCAACGTTTCAATATAAGTTAGTGTTGTAGATCTGTGCTTACTTGTGTTTACACATTTGCATCACGTGCAACACATGCACTTGTAACACTCGGTGTAACTAACACAGTTTCGCTGTTCGGCCATCTTCACGGAGTGGAAAAGAGGTATAATATTTCTTTTCTCTTGAACTACGTCACATGTTATAAGTTCTGCTGAGACGAGACTGCCCGGTCATGGACACGAACCATAAGCATCCTGCGAATAGGAATCCTGGGGTGTCTGCTGGTTGTCTCGCAAATAAAGATACCAATATTCTATACCATAAAAAGAAAAAGAAGGCGCATCTGGATGGGTCCATACTCAATTTTTATCATTCAGTTTTATTTTTAAGTGACAGGAATAAGAAGAAGGCTAAATACACCACACAACAAATCAATTGACTGAAATAGTGAGAGACGAAATTCGCGATTTTTAAAAAAAAAAGGTAGACAGCCACAAATAAAGGCAGCTGAGTCTGTCGCGACGGCTGCAGCCGAGTGCTGCCGATCCGGCGATCGAAATCGACCCACTGGAAAAGAGGAACGCGAGCGTTTGTCAATAGAAGATGGCTTCGCCGAGCCCCACCGATCATTGAACATGCTTTCTCAACACACCGAAGCGCATTAAGAACGTTGCTGCGATAGAAACCTTCACTGGCTTTAGTAAGCCTAGCCGGGTACCATTTAATCATTAGGAAACTTGTTCAGCGAGCCATCACTTAGAGAATGTTTTTAGTATGTTTGTGGGACTGTATAACGTCTCAACCAAGTGGCACCAACTGGATTTATATGAATACGTTTTCTGAGGCTTTTAATGCGAAGCATTATTTTTCTCATTTTTGTCATTTTGTGGCCGGTAGGTAGGTAGCTCAGTTCCTGTCTCGCCTCGCTTCTAATAAAAAAAGTAATAATGTGTGACCGACAGAACAATTGAACCTCGGCCGTCGATCACAGCAGCGCGGAGCTGTACGTAACCATTAGGCCACGTTCACTCGCACACTTCTCTTGTTCCGAAGCTAGCCAGTTGTTTGAAACGCTCTACGCATGTTCCATCGCGATGCAAGCTCATACGGGATTGTCACCTTTCTTCCTCCTGTATGAATGCGAGCCTTCGCATACCTTGACACTCTTCTTCCCTACCGCCCTGATGCTTCCCAGAGCCCACCTGTGTACGAAGCTGCCGGACAAGCCGAAGAGTGCCGCCAGCTCGCGCGCACCTTTACACCAGAAGAACTACAGCCCCTGAAGGAAAGCCGCGTTGACTCACTTCGAGATATCACCTATCCCCAGGGGGATCTTTTATGGCTGGCTGTTCCTTGCCAAGCTCTGGACTTCCTCGAAACTCGTCCCAATGTACGAAGGGCCTTACGGCGTCTTGGAGTGTATGTCCCAGGTGAATTTTCTAATTGAGCATCTTTCTCCATCTTACGATATGCGCCGGCATGGACGTGACCTCATCCACGTGGTGCGTCTAAAACCCTACCATAGCCCTCTGCCTCCAACCTCTAAAGCCCAGACCACACGTACGCTTGCGGACGCGCGTAAGCTCGCGTCTACGCGCCTGCCGCACCTAGCGAGGCGCACCACTTGGTACTTCGTTGCTGACAGTGTTTCAAAATGCTTCGATATCCATAAACGTAATTTTTATATTTTTAGAGCTGTTAGATAAGCACAAAAAGTGAAGAAGAAGCACTTTATGGCATGGTATAAATCTGCTTAACTAAGAGTTGAATGTACCACGCCGTAGCTGCGTAGCCAGTCGAGGAAGCGCGAGGCAGCCCAAGCGCGCAATATCAGAGAGGAGCTGATCACCGAGATCGCGCCGCGTTTCGACGCGTACTAGCCGTGCCGCACCGTCTGCGCATGCGTGGGCACGCAGACGCGAGCTTGTGCGCGTCCGCAAGCATACGTGTTGTCTGGGCTTTAGGTACAGCGTACTAGTACACTGTACTTAAGTCTTCAAGATGGCTCTTTTTCAGTGGGGGCAATTGCGAAGAAGATGACGCGCCTCTGTCCAGCAGCATCGCCAACACTCGGCTCGCTCTGCTCGCGCTGCTGGTCGCTGGTGTCTTTCGGTGCCCCACGCTTGCGGTGCCCCAAGCTGCCCCACCAGTCCTTGAACTCGTAGCGTCCTTGAAGGACAGCGTCAATAAACCTCTTATCCGTATGTATGTGTCTGTATCTTCATTTGAATCTAATTCCAACTTTCTTATGTGCCTTGATTCTAATGTGGGCGGACTTTGTGTTTACTTTAGTGTATCCATATGATTGGACTTTGCGTCGCTGTGTTGATGAGTTGACTTTCACTTTTAGTGGGGCATTAGTTGACTTACGTGTCTGGACTTTGTGTAATTGTGCTTTGGAGTTGACTTTTACTTTTAATACTTTAATGTTAATCCTTCCTTTATTTTTTATTTTTTCTCATACATCTTTGTAAAAAGGAGCAGCTGGCGCTAATTACAGGCGACAGCACCTCCTATGTACCATATAATAGAAAAAAAAAAGAGCGGCACAGAGGGTCTAAAGAGCGAGACGTAGTTTGGTGGACTATAGGAATCTATAGAAAAGTGAGCTGCATCCACACTATTAGGTTCAGCAATCGAGTGCGCAGCGTGGTAGGGATATATATATGGAAGGGAAAGTGCTACCTGTATGGGTAATGCCACAAGCACGGCTGTCGAGCTGAAAAAGTAAGCTGCGCCAAGAGCATGGCCGTTTGATCACCGCGAAAGGTTTTGACATTTTGGAAATATAATGAAAAAATCACCGCCCAAGCACTCCGTACAGATGTTTAACCAGCGAAGCTGTAACGTGCGGCCGCGGTGTTTATCACTGGGTTAATCCCGACGGTTCCTTAAATACTTTCTCAATTATTGGTTACGTCTTTGTGTTTCTTAATAAGGTTACACACACGTTCGGCTGCGACGGAGAGAACAACGTCACTGACGGTATACGCCGTTGTCGCATTGCGGCTTGCGATTCTTCAAAGTTAAATTGCTTTAAAATTAAATCCAAGTCACGTAAGACAATGAATGGCTCATTCCTCATTAAGCAATGGCTCATAGCACCGTAAACGCGGCCTCCCCATTACGACGACAGAAGAGAAGTGAAATTCTACGCTGGAAGAATGAGCGGCAATGGAGCCAGCTGGGGAAGACGACGACGAACGCGGGAGCAGGGGCGCGTTCGCGCCGTTGCGCCTAGGGGCGCCAACCAGACACCTGTGGGAGAAGACAGCGATGTTCGAGCCCTTGCTGATGATGACAATTCTCGGCGCACAGGCGATAGACGGATGAATCGATTAGCCATATGCAGCTTCTCTGTAAAATGTTTTACACGCATTTCGTTCGCCTAGCTTTGAAACTACACTGAAACAAGGCGCGCTCTCAGCGCGGACCATGGCGAAGTGAGCGGCCACGGCTCTAGGCATCGGCGTCAACGCCCACCACTATATTGGTTGGCGCTCTTACGGGGGGCGCTGAAAAAATCTATTTATTGATAATGATCAAGTAAAAAAAGTTGTCTCTTATTTTCTCGCCATGCGTATATAGAATTGATTACGAATTTTATTTTCGTTGAATGCCTCTAACTGTGCCTCGCTTTCATTAAAATGCGCTTTTTTCTTTCCCAATGTTTGTTTCCTCCAAACATAGTCGCACTTCAATCGCTGCTCCCATAACAACCCTTGCTGATGTCGTTGACAATTAGTTCTGAACCGGTTTTCGCCCGAAGCTTCGCGACCTATTTGGATCGATCTTGGTGCCTTAGCATCTTTGACGGTGGCACACGGAAAGGAAGCGCCGTCGTCGATGATAAGTGACAGGCTTACCGGGCACATGGTTATTTCGTTCGAAGCACGGTTGAGAGCGCTGCAATACTAGCGCATGAACGCCGTCACATGGCTTTAATTCATATTTCGCGGGCTTTCCTTACCGCCAAAAAATATTACTACGTAGCATATAGGTTGCCACAAGAAATTTCATCGGTCTTTTCTGAACTCCATCTACCAAGTAAAAAGACGCACTTGGCCTTAAGTGAATGTTAAAACTTTTCAATAATTAGGCGTAATATAAAAATATTTTGAGGAGCGCCCCATGATGGCAAACTATATGTCGATGGTTTCACCCAGCTGCGGTTAACCACTTCTTAAAAATCAATTGGTTCAAGATACGTGAACCACCCTGTATAGCGAAGTGCTTAATGTTATTTTGACAGAGGTTTCTTCTTTCTTTTAAAGAAAACTATGTTCTGGATATCAGCTACTCCTTTTCGCGTCGCTTTAGGCTGTCGTGCTAAAAGTGAAAGAATACATAGAAATAAAACGCGTATGTACATGTTAAAGCACACAATGCACAAGTCCAATTCTTTTATTTTTATTTTTTCACGAATGGGTTGACACGCAGCATAACGTTGAAATGAAATTATACGAAACCTGGAGACCCGTGTTTACACGGATACTGCAAGAGCGTCTTGTGTAATGGATTGTTTGGTATAGTCATATATACTCGGAATCTTCAGGTTGGTTACGACATGCATAAGTTAAAATTCGAACGTTTAAAAACACCTCAGGTACCGTTAAGAGCACACATGTTCACGTACAAGTGGTGCATATTTAAATTGTGCCCCTGTGAGTAAGCAACAGCAACTATTTGGAGCACGGCAAAGCACATGTGCACCCTAAATCACGAAGGCGAGAGCATTTTATTGTGCGTTCATAGCAATGCGGCTGCAGCGCAAGGCTATGAGTCAGTGGCCCCCCTGCACACGCGCAAAACGTCACCAACACTAAGCCAATCGGGGACGTTTTCCGAACTTATCTCTGTACTCTATCGCTATTCCAACATGCATTCCTGTTTTCTTGCCATCGGGTGATGTAACATAAATCTTACTTTACTTCGATTTCGACTAGAGTGATTGAAACTATATGCTTTGGTTGACATTGTCGTGATACTTCGTCAGTGAACACTATGCGGGAGAGAGAGAAAAGGATTGCAAATTCTGATCGTCATGTATCTGCACGAAGTGATTTGAAAGGAAGAAAGCGACACAGCTTATTATACTAACGTCATAAAAAACAGAAACCAGTAACTCTGCACAAAAAAGTGTGAGTGGGGGAAATATTTTCTAAAGTGTTAGGGAGAGAGAAATATGAGACTATAATAGTTGAGGCAAAAATGTAAAAGTGACCCATGGAGTTCGGTCACAAAATCGTTTATTATGTTACGCAGGTTTGCCAGGTAGAAAAATCCATCTGTCCATGATCGCGGCCCTGGAGGGAAAAATTCTTACCTGCGCGCTTACAGCTTAAAGGTCGACGTCTGTTTAACCAATTTTATTTTGGTGTTATAAATATAACAGAAATCCAAACAATCATCTTTTCTTATTCATTGCATTTCTGGGCACTGTAATATTCAAGGGATGAACTTTCTATAACTCACCGCTCACCTCCCGAGCACTTTATTGAAAGGTGCGGCTGCAAGAACTGTTGAACGAAGTCCCACAACAGTTCCGCAAGAGCTTCCGGGTGCGTGCTCGGTGATAAGGTCAGACCGGAAAGTGGTTGCGGCTAAGACCGGAACAAAGAAAAACTGTGCTATGTTGTTGGTGAATAAAAACAAGACAGTGACGATACAGAAAAAAAAAAAAAACGACAAGCGAGCGCACCAAATAGCGCAGGCGTGCGCTAGGGTATGTTCCACAATGCCTCCGTCTGTTCTCGACTGCGGTTCCGACATACTTCCGGCGGAAGTTGGCTTAGTGAGCGTCCTCAATTTTTCCCACGCAGCCTCTCAAAAGTAATTTGGTTGTTGTTTGGTGTTGGCTGCGCAGAAAGCCCCGTGGCTAAGGCACAGTCTATATATGGAAGAGTGGTGGACGCCATCTTGACGTGCCCGGTGTCTGTAAGATCTCGCACCGCAGTGCAAATACCGCGAAGGCGTTGCAAGGCGTGCACGGAAGGAACTTATTGCACGCTAACTTCTGCTGTTTGCATAGCCACATGCATTTGGATGTCGCGGATGATGAACGGTGCTAAAATTATGTGAGATACTGGGCGCTATATTGTAAATATATTACAATCTATTTCTATTCAATTTCTGCCACTAGCCCTCCACGTTTGGTCTGACATTTTTCGGGCCACTCCACTTCACCTGTCTGTGACGCGGCGTAACGAACACCGCGAAAACAGCACATCTGACCTGTGCATGCTGATTAGGCATGATTAGGAAAAAAAGAAAAAAATATTTCTTTCCTATTCAACGCCTTTTTTTCGGGTTAGCCCTCTGCTGCTGGTCAGAAGTTTTTTAGGCGGCGCCAGCTTCACCTGTCTGTCACGCGACGTTACAAAACTGCGAGAACTCACCCGTCAAAGTGATGTGCACGCACTAAAGAGGCAATATAATACCGAACAATAGTGCTTTTTTTAGGAATCCCCGAAGATTGCCCAGTTCCGAAAGGAATAAAATATGGCTGCCCACCGATTGCTTTGGCACTTTCTCCTCGGATATTGGATTTCTCTGTGCATAATCACCGTTTTTGCGCAGCAGTATAACGTTGTCCTGCTCTTTCGCCATGTATACGTCATCGCTCTGCTAACTCTACTTTCTTCTTCTTCTTTCTGGGGTTTTACGTGCCAAAACCAGTTCTGATTATGAGGCACGCCGTAGTGGAGGGCTCCGGGTTAATTTTGACCACCTGGGGTTCTTTAACGTGCGCTACAACGCAAGCACACGGGCGTTTTTGCATTTCGCCTCCATCGAAATGCGGCCGCCGCGGCCGGGATTCGATCCCGCGACCTCATGCTCAGCAGCGCAACGCCTTAGCTGACTGAGCCAACCCGGCGGGTTAACTCTACTTTGATGGAGATCAGCTTTAGCGGCATTTTAGAGCGCCGCTCTTAGGCGCCCCTTCGTGCGACGGCGTAACCGAGCGAACTAGGATCACAGCGGGGGATGAAAGACGTCGGGAGGAAGGGGGAGAGGAGGGTGCAGCGTAACTATAAGCCGGAAAGCAGAGGAGTGTATGGCGAAAGTGTGAGAAGAAAAGCGTACTGCGGCGAGGATGCCTACGAGATGGCGCCAGAGTAGCGAGTGTCGTTTGGTAGATTTGTCGGTTGTGGCTACTGTGAATGGCGCCCCCGCGTCACACACGCGCTGGCTCTCGCGATCTCCAGATTAGTGAGGCAGTCGCGCCACACTTCGCTCCGTTTGCAATGTGCCGCACGAGACAGATTGTCCGTGCCAGTAAATATATCGCGAAATGAATACACGTATACAGCTGCGCTAAAATTTCGTATAAGGGAGCATCGTAATTGTCGGTGAATTTTTGTAACCTTTCGTTGCACACCGCCGCGATTTTCGACCGGACTTCGCAAGCTAAGAGAGGGCAAGTGGACCAATCGCAGATGCCGGCACTATACCCTCCTCACCCGGTTATCGGCTTTATTGTGGTTGCTGGGACCAACCGACACTCTCTCCACTTCTCAGCCAATTTGATCAAAATTCCTGTAAAGGCAGGCAATGCCATTCACTTTGAAAGCAAAGCGGGTAACCATCCGATGCTTCCGTCAGCGGTTAAGCAAATTTGATGTCAGCCGATTGGAATAAAATCAAAATGAAATAGTTTTACGTTATACGACCCACTGATCAACAAATTTATGGGACTTGGTGGACACCAAAATCAGATAAATATCACAATGATAGAAAGTTAAGTAAGCCTTTAGGACGCGCATCCGAAACGCGTTTAAATGGGTTGTTTATTCACGCTGCACACATGTATCGCTCAAATGAGGTAAATGTTCCAAGCTCATACGCACCTCTCCTGTAATCTACAAACTGATACAAATTAGGCGGCACGCGTTTAAATATGCGCGTCTAGAAGAAACAGCTTTTTCATTTCTGAACGCTAGTTCCCTCGAGGCACTAAAATAGTCCCCACCAGAAAGCGGCAAAAGACGAAGTACTGCGGGAACATACAACGGTTGCGGTGACAGAAAGAAATATAAGAGAATGATGTCGGGTTAGACGAACGGAGGCTGTACGACTCCCAGTTACACATACGGCACGAACTGCCGATACAAGTTCAAGATGATCTGCCCAAAACCAGGGTGGCAGGGCAAGAAATTCACATACAAAGATAACTCTAAACGAAGACCACGTCAGAAAGAAAAATTAAAGAGAACGAACCCGCTGGTTTAGTACAGGTCAGGTGTACACGGGCTGAGGATTGTGTAGGCAAAGCAACAAACCTCGGTAGATCGCTGGTTGCGTGACTGAGTGGCAAAAGTTAAAAACGAAAACAAGTCTTCTGGAAAAGGTAACCGGCGATTAAAAGCGAAATTAGGGCTTTGCTGAGCTGCGATAATTGGCGCATTTCCAGCGGCAGTGTCACGGCGCGGTTCGTCGGATAGATGTGCCTCATGTTGTATGAGGTGTCACTGAAGTCATAGCCTCCTACGAGGCATCTCCGCTCTTCTCTATTCCACCGTTCCTTATTTGTACCCCACTGTTTGCTTTTCATACTTTCATTTTATTCCTCCATTCCTTATTACAGTTGTTTTCATTTTTTTATCTGTTTCCACGTTCTTGGCCTGGTACGCACAGATAGTGCTGGTACATAGCTTGGCTGGGCAAACCATTAGGCCGTGTAATTAGCAGGAAGGCAGATTAAGAATACAGCTGCACACCACACCACAGGAAGCAGGCAGTCAACGCAGTATAGTTTTGCGATTTCTTTGTTTGAAGTGGTGACGCACCTTCATTTCAACTGTCAGCTGTTATTGGTAGCCGGACAGAAAAATTAACTGCAGAAACATTTGTTGTTATCAGTCACAAAACATGATTCATAGCTTAGAAGATTCCCAATCAATAAAACGACGAGTGATGAATGAACAAAGATCAACAAAGAAAGAGAAAAGGAACAGTTGAAATTACGAGGCATTACTGATAAAACTTGAGGGAGTAATTCCGATGTTCGTTATAACTCCCGTTGAAGATTGAGAAAAGGATTAACGTCGTTTGCGCATTTTCTCTTGTGGCTGTGCTTCACTTAATGAAAGGGGATTTGACTTGAAATTAGCGGGCTCACGTGTACGAGGAGAGTATATTTTACCGCACCGTTACCTCTTTTCCGGCGGAAGGAGAGGCTAATGACCCAAGATAAGAAGAGTCAACAAGAAGCAAGTCAGAATTAAAGACTGCTAAGAAGGGTATTCATTTTCCGCTGAGCTCTTATTTTGAACTCACTATAAGCGCTGATGCGTCTGCGAAGAACACTTTATAATCACGCTGTACAAAATTGAGAAGAAACTAGAGGAAATGTAACCGAGAAAAAAAGAATGGGGAACGCAGCGCGTACAGACTAATTGGATTCTACTTTGTTATGTCCGGAATTTTGTTTCCATTTCTTGCTTAGGTATTTTGGTTTGTGCAGGTCTTTAATTCAGGCATGTCATCGTTTTAGCACTATGGTGTAAACTAAAGGCCTACATTGGACCAGGCGCGGGGGGGGGGGGGGGGGGGGAGGGATAGGCTTGGCAATTGGTAAAAATGATGCGATGTGCATGGCTATTGTAGGGCAGGGTTTGGTACTTTGCGAACCATGAGGCAACGTTTCCGGCGCACAACTCTATGATATCGATTAACCAGTATAAGTTCCTTGACAAAGAGGGTAGTTTAAGATATTCGTACTTGCTCCCAATATGTATATGAACACGTCTTACAGAGCATAGTCGAGACAAAGCTTTGCAGCATGCCCTGGCGAGAACTACGTTGTCTTTTTAGCATTTCAGCTGGCCTGAGTTGAGCAATGGTTCGCCGCGTGAATTCTGAAACTCAGGATTTGTCAGACTCTTTCGGCGTCCCTGTGAAGCGCTGCCGACGTATAAGCGTCGGAAAACTTTACAGCTGTTGACGTCTCTTATTATCTTTGGTATTTTTGTGGCACTAAGAACGTGTGCGTGTTTGCATACCAATTTAATGGCGGTAAAGACTGGAACTTGACGTTGCAGCGCCTTCCAGCTGCATTCTTTTGCAGTAAATATGCGTCCTGTCATGCAGAAGCATAGAGGACTTACTGAAACTACGGTCGTCTGAAGAAATAAGGTTGAACATAAAATATTCTGACGCCAGAATTTCGGTAGCCTTCTTTGTGTTGAGATGCATAAACACACGAAGCATTTTACTTGAGATATGCATTATGCGTGCTAGTTTGCAAACCCGGCGTATGCTGAAATAATGCGCCTCCCCATGCACCACCAGTGTCATCTCGAAGTCAGAACTAAGTTAAGACTTGGAGATGTTTCACCACTTCCAGTTCGCAACTCGAGAAAAAAGAGTTGTGATTTCCCCTTTTAATACCGAGAGCTATGCATGACATGCTAACGTGGCTTTGCAATTGTGTTAAAAACAGCTCTATGTTGCTGAGGTTAGCATCTTCGAAGTCAAAACCGGAAGAAGTTTTTGCATTCTCTCCCGACGTTACCTGACCTCAAGTTAGCGCAAACGTGGTTAGTTTGCATATATAGGATGCACAGCTGCCCACGGTAGGGACAGGAACGAAAGTGCGCCGGCTGCGCAAACCATCACAAGAATTTGTGAATCGTATGCAGATGCATGGCTCTTTTTGAAGACAAGTATATATTATCAGTATTTGAAAACGACTAATACGCGAGTATCTTCTGGAAATGTAAGATTCGTAGTACGGTTTCGCCAGAAACGGTAGGATAGAAATCTCACCGCACTGAACCATTCTCCAAGCAGCGGAGTCTATGGAACTATTCTATTTTAAGAATTGATTCGTGCATTCTGTTTACCCATTGGTTCCATAAAGAGTTACGACTGCCAACTCCGCTGCTACCATTCGTTAACAACCAGCTGCAAGTTCAAAATCGCGTTGGTTTATATGTGATTCACTGAAGGAAACTATTGAAGGAGAACACTGCATGCAGATGAAGGGGGGCAGATACCGTGTGGATGGCTGCACCTGATACATTTCTTATAGCGATAGAGAAAGCAAGTATGCTGGAAAACATCAAAATCTCCGAAATGTAAATAGAAACCCGCACAACGCAGTCCAATGCTCACTCATAATTTCTGTATAGGCACAAGAACTGACTATTGAGAGAGCGTACACACGACTCAGATACGTATTGCAACTTTAACTTTATGTAATTCTCTATGCTATGCTTTCTATTCTTAGGCGCAATCTGTGACCAAAGAATAGGCGGAACACACAATTGTGCGCGCCCACACAGCGGGGCGCTTTGTCGCTTTCCTGGTCAGCAAGTTCGTGTGCCTTCGTATTCGGTATACTTGCTTTCTGAGTGCCAGAATGGCTTGGCGTGCCCAACTTTAACCGAATGTGTGGTATTCCCCAGAGCACACAACTCCTAAAGCCCCCAAAAATTCGTCTGTGGGAGCCAATAACTCGCCAGCCATCGTTCTGTGTGATTCGTTTTCCCACATCGCAAATGTCTTTCAACAACTGCGTGCGTCTCCTCTTCCTGTACTGTGTACCTCGCCTTTGTCAATCTCCGCATTGAATTCAAAACGACGGAGCGAGGTCCGCTTGCCTTGATAGATCCGAATGAACAAAGTTGCCCGGTTGTTGAATGATGATGCCCAGAGTGTCGAACCGAAACTATTTTAACGCGATAGCGTTAAGGGCCCTGTGTCGCAGAAAATCCGGCGTCAGCGTCGCCGCGATATTCGCGTAGGAGTTCCTACCGCAGCCGCGATATTCGCGTATTCTTCGTTTTCAAATGCTGATAATACTTGTCTTCAAAAAGAGCCATGCATCTGCATACGATTCACAAATTCTTGTGATGGTTTGCGCAGCCGGCGCACTTTCGTTCCTGTCCCTACCATGGGCGGCTGTGCATCCTATATATGCAAACTAACCACGTTTGCGCTAACTTGAGGTCAGGTAAAGTCGGGAGAGAATGCAAAAACTTCTTCCGGTTTTGACTTCGAAGATGCTAACCTCAGCCACGTAGAGCTGACCACACCAAACATATGGGAGGGACTTGCGTGGCCGCAGCCGCGGCCTCGGCTGCGGCTTTCTTCAGGGGTGATGCGCTTGAGAACGGAGCCTGCGCCCTGTATTCCCGTCGAAACCAACGTGAGCACGGATCTCAGCGGCATTCAATTGGACATTAATGCTTTCGCATTCCCAATGCTTAAGGAATGCTTAGGAGTCCTGGGATATTTTTCTAATCACTAAAAGGCATGCAAGAAGTGTAGGCGTAGAAGACTATTTGGGAATGCAAAATCTCGGTTGCTTTATTCAGGTTTATGCGCATTGCAGCACGCATCGATTGATTGATTGAAATGTAGTCATTGATGTAGTGATTGATTGATGTAGTGATCTATTGATTCGAAATGTAGTGAAGAGCATCAGAGCGTACCGAACCAGAAATGAACCGGAACGTTAACATTTTTTTTTCACTCTGGAGTGAAACCGAAAACAAAGAAAAAATGACGGTTTTCAGTTCAGGCTGGACACCTTTTTTTGGAGCTTTTCATTCATGCATTGCTTGCACTTGTGGCTCAACTATGCTGTACCTAATTTGTAGATATGCCCTCAATGTATCCCTCTCTTTCTCCCTCAATAAGCTTCGCTTTATATATATATATATATATATATATATATATATATATATATATATTCCAGCATTATCGTTGGATCCGCTTAATTATTTTGTAACTACGTGCGGCCTGAAGAACACACAACAGGTATAATCTTTCCGTGCAGCTTAGCAGCAGTGTCGATTTCTTGTAGAAAATAAATGTGTGCTGTTTTTCTGTAATTATTTTTCAGTTATGCAATTAAACTTGAACCGGTTTGAACCGTTATTCTTTCATTCCGGAGTTCAACCGGAACAGAACCATTTTCGGTGAACTGAAACGAAAACCTGAACGAAAATTGGAGGACGTTTAAGCTTCGCCTTTAAGAGTGGAACGCGATAGCGTTACCGGGCTCCGTTCGCATCACATTTTTCTTTATGAGTGGGCTTCACTGCAACACAACCGTGGGAAAGCCAGCTTACAAAAAATGTCACAGTTTCGCCCTAAGGGCGAAGCAATGAATGCGATAGCAACACAGCAATGTCATACGAAGTAAGGTGAGCGGCTTTGGTAGCAATATGAATTGTAGTAAACATGAGCTGATTAAGTAAGCAGGTGTGCTGCGGCGTAAGTAGACCGACATGAAGAAAGACTCGATGACCACGAGAAGGCGCGTGTGAAACGGTGGTGTTGATGAGAAGCGCTTCCCGTGGGCAGCGCGTGCGAAGGGACACACCTGTAGCGCTGCACTGCCGATCCGGGCAGCATTGCATGTGTAGCGTGCGTTGGAAAATGTCGCCCGACTAGTACTAACTGAATGAACAAGCGTGGTGTGAGCGCGCACAAACAAACACGAATAGATCACACTGAATGACTGCAGACAACGACTGTCAAAACGCTGGCAGCAAGCAGCGGGCGAAGGTACGTGTGGTCTATCGCTGCAACGGAAACTGAGCGGCGAATGCACGGTGCATAAAGGTCAGAGCCGTGTGGAGATAAGAGATGGTGCGGACGAGCGACGAGCGCGGTTGTTGGCAGAGTAGAAGTGCGCCCCCCCCCCCCCCCCCCGCTCCCTCCGGCGCTGGCTTCCCGCTTCCTTGCTTGCGCGTGGGAGATGAGTGCGTTCGCTCTCCGTGATAGCGCGCGTCCCCGCACGCTTCCGCTCGGGCATACGGCCCGCGGCGAAGATTTTATCTATACGGAACCTCATGGCGACGGCGACGACGACGGGGACGGCGACGACGACGGCGACAACGACGACGACGGCGACAACGACGGCGACGGCGACGCCGACGGCAGAAATCCGGTTGAAGTATCCATATAATTGCTATCACAATAAAAAGATGACTCTTTGTCCCGGCCCTGCGAATGTGGATGTACAGCGAAGTTGTTGAAAACCACCTCTAGAACTGCTGAGGGGGTATGTAAAGCTTTATTGCTCAATTCCTCCTCCGGCACACTATTCAGCCTCAGAAAAATGTGGACGTGCGGACTTGCCCTGGGCTAGAATTCCACGGCAATGCGACCAGTGGCAGAACGCCGCCGCTGGTCCAATTGCCGTTTCTATTCCCTTTGCCGCTCCTCGTATTCGTGCTGCTCCTCAGGACCCCTAACTATGCACTGCCTACCCATCGCGGTACTGCAACAACAACAACAACAACAATCAGTTGCTATGCTGCAGCTCTTTGATATATATGAAAGGCTCGTGACGTCACTGCCCACGTTGCCATCGCTGCCGCAGCTTGCGCAACAGTAATCTTTATCGGGCAAACGTATTCGGGTAGCGCTCCGTGCTTCGCATTGTTAGCAAGAGTGCCTTATCGTCAATTATGTGGTTTGAATGCTTGTTTTGTGCTTGTCGTTTATTCAAACTAATGTTGTGCTGTACGTTGTATGCGTGATGTCAAAGAATGTATGAACGTTTCACTTCTATTGCTGCAGGTTATTTTTTTTCCGTGAGGCCGACGGCCGCAAAAAATCCCGGCCTTCTAGAGGCTAACAGCTTCACTATAAAGAATTATAAATTGGTGTTACGTTGAAAGCATGCCCGAATGTGAGAATGTTAAGAGTATGTATCTTGAGTTTCTCTACTTTCACAACGCTCGTACTAAAACTACTAATTCTGTGGAAGGCACTGTGGCTTCATGTCACATTTAGCACTGAAGTAGTATTGAAGTGACGTTGTCGTTCTTGTTGTTATTTTGGAGTTGTTTAAATGATCATACCTTCGCAAAATAGGTCAACGTAGGGCCGATTATTCAATTATCAAGAATAAACTCCAGTGGTTAAGTAATGGACAAAAAAGAAAGAAAAACAAAGCAGAAATAAGAATAGCAAAAGATTAAACGAGCAAATATCTCAGGTGTAGCCTGCTGTACTATATGCATCGTTGGTGCGAGATGTATTGCCGATATGTTAAAGTTCACCACAGCGCTCGTTACCAGAACAGTTTACATATGTGAAGTCTCCAACAATGAGAACAACAAAGAAAGAAGCTGGCACTCAAGTGAAGAGTAGTGCACAATACTAAAAAAGTCACAGGCCTGTGCGGCACACGCAGCAGTCACAGCGTAAGCTGGTGGAGCAGCTCAAGAGTAGCTCCAATTTCGGGACCATGCACAACAGGGTTTTTGCGGCAAAGTCTGTTCGCCTCGTTTTGACGAGAACGATCTGAACGGTCCGGCCGGCGTCGACGGCGAGCGGCGGCTTGTAATTCTCTCTGCGCAGCAGTCTGCTGAGCCCGATGATGTCTGGTTGTCAAAATTATGCTCGGCATAAACAGCTCCGCTGTTAAAATGATTGAAATGCATTGTACTTGGAGAAACGGTCACGAGATGTCATGCACTACCAGCTTCGCTACTGCCTTCCACGGCTTCTGTGGACCGGTAATCCGTAAATAGTCAAAACTTTATGGACATGCTTAATGTCTTCGATAGTCAGCGCAAGTGGGGGAGTGTTTCAACACGCATTGCTCATCTTGTGATTTTTCTTTTCTGAGCATTACTTTCCATCTTCCTCCTAAGTTACAATGAATCACACGCCACCTGCTAGCAACTTGCCGCGTGCCTTGTGATATGATATTGGGGCGATGGAGAACAAGACACTTTACCTCATTTTGCACGCCACCCGAATGGAAATTTCGCCCTAAAATCCGTAATAAGCTGCACATCTTCCGTACATCTCTGATTATTGCAACCGCAAGGAGAAAGAATGATGCGAGTAAAGAACCAAGAATTACGTGATAGAAGTCAAGGGTGTCACAGAGAAAATCAGTGAATAAAAGAGATAAAATTAGAGCATAAAGCAAGCGCGATTAAACTTCCGTGAACAGCGATGGTGACTATGAATCAACGTGTAAGCATCTACTACAGCAATAAATGTACAGTGCATTTCATAACCTGATAATCCAATTGTCATGTTTCCTGCGTGTAATGGCATGTCAAGATTTCTGAGCAGTCCTTTCTTTTATGTGGGTAGCAAACTGGATGTTCATGTTCAGGTTATACTGCCTACGTTTCGCATCTCATTTCCTCCTCTCCTTTTCTCTCCCTCTCCAATTCGACGGAAGTGCGTGCGAAATTTACTCTTCTTCTTTGAAGCTACGGATCGTGCTTCTACTGCGAAAGCCGTTAGGAGTTTAAAACGGTGCACTCATTTTCTGTACGGACGTCCGTTCTATTACATCATGGCGTGTACCGCCATCATTGTCCTCATGCGCTCTCCCTACCTTCAGCGCCTCCTCGTCCTCATCTTCGACATGGCCACCACATAGAAATTTCCGCCTTCCGCCGCATGTGCTACTCTGACTGTATGATGCGGTCAAAGATTGACTTGGAGGAAAGCGGTAGGAAACTATTCGCCCGGCTTTTCATTAGCTTGAAAATCTGAAGTGTCAATGTAGCCATAACTTTAGTATCCTGCATTTTTTGCCATAACGCCCTTTTCGCACCTTGAAGTGATGCAATGGTTGAGTAAGGGTGGCACTAGGACTTTTCTGCCAACGAATTTACTCACTGTGAAGAATTGAAAAAAAGAGGTCTACAGGAAGGACGTTTAGATAGCGTCTACACATACAAGGGTGCAATTTATTTCCGTGTTCGCCCCTGAAAGCAGCACTACGTTACATGAAACGTGCCTAGACGCAAGCGCCTTATATGGTAAAGGGCCCTTTTTCAAATGTGAACGTGTGGCAAAAAGAAGAAATGCAAATGTAACTGTAGTGCCAAGGCCATGGTAAGCAAATAAACTTCAGTAAGGAGGAGATATAAACATCAGAAAGAGTAGAGTGATGTGCGCGGGAGCGTGATGAGGGTGGGCCGGTACAGTCGAGCGAGCAGGGTTCAGTAAATGACTCGACTATAAATACAAATACTAAGGGAGATGACAATGACAAATATTCTGTGCTCAAGCTCGGCTAAACATTGGCCACAGCAGGGGCACCGATGCAGACGAGAGAGAGAGGTCGCGCAAAGCTGCACGAGAGAGGGGACGACGGCATGCGCTGTTAATTATAGCCGCGAAATGACGAAAGCCAAATTCAATTTTCCGCCGAGAATAATCATGCGGAACTCGGCAGTGACGAAAATGTGATTGCGTGGCAAAGAAGGGGGGCGAAAAGACACGACGAAAAAATTCATCCGATGGTCGGACCAAAACAACAAAGAAGGAAATGAAAAGGGTTCGGTCAGAAAGTGACGGGAAGGACGACTGGGAGAATTAAAACTGACGGAGAGCCAAAACAATTGTAATAAAACGGGAAAGTGAGGAGCATATAGCCAAAGCCCGCAATGCACCACGGCACGGAAAGGGCAGCTGCTTCGAACGATGCTTATGTGGAGACGCAATTACACCGGGTCCTGATTCGTTTCGGAGAATTCCTCCGCTGCTGTTGTCGTTACTACGGCTCTGTTTTTTTCTTTTTTTCGCTGACAGGCAAAAGATGTTTGCACATGTTTTCTTGTACGTACGTACATGTGCGACTTTGCACGTTTACGCGTGCACGTTTATTCCCCGGCAATTACTTGCTCCATTACTTGCAGTCAGAGAAGTTAGAGAAAGTTTGTGATCGATGTCGTAAAAAAATGTGTGTTTTGTAAAATCTGTTGAATTTCACTGGTCGACTGTCAGCAGATGCGCAAGTGCACGAAAATCGCCAACTGTATTGGCTCTTGCAAGAGGAATGACAATACAGATGAAACCATCTCGTTTAGATCGGGCGGCTGCATTCTGTACGACACATCCATGGATTTGACAGTGACTTGGCAAACACTGAGGTATTATGTCATTGTGATATGTGAAGTGCGCGAGGCGATGCAAGAAAAAAAAAGCAACATCTAAAAAAAAGTCCACGAGAGACTATGAGAAAAGAAGAGGAAGAGAAGAACGGAAGAGCGGGTACGTGCCATGGTTTAAGATCATCATGATGATCATGAAAGAGGGAGAAGACCCTTTTTCCCATTGGAAAGTTGGAACAATTTAATTTTTTAACTGAAACAAAACGATTACGCTGCTAATTATTGTATTTGTATTCTACACATCAGATGCATTCATATCACCTAAATTGATTTCTCCAAATTGTTTTGTTAATATTCCCTCCCCCTGATTGTAACAACTCTTCACTTTCACCTTTTTCAGTTAGTCTGACTGCTCGCTCGCGTGCTAATCTGGTTAGTGCGACATCTGTCTTTTTTGTCTTTTACTTGGCGTTTCTTGTTTTCTTGTTTTAAAATATGAATTTTCTTTAGCATTCCCACTGCCACCCGATTCTTGGCCTATCCCCTTTAGTGGGTGCGAGCCATGGCAGAGGTGCATCATCATCATCATCACCATCATCATCATCAAGGGCAGGCGGCTAGGGTGCAGAGGTGTAAGCTGGACGGGCGCTTGGACCCGGGCTTACGAGGCCTCTACCTGGCCGGCTCTGCACTTGCCGACGACCTGGCATCTACCCACAGCAAGCTACGGTTTGCTCGACAGTGAGCGCTCTCCGGAAGCTGGACGACGAGGCGCGGAAGAGTGGGCTGCCAGTTGACTGGGCCTGGATGCCTAGGCCTTCCACTTGATCACAGCGGACCTGCTGGAGACGCTCGAGACGAACATATGTGACCTCTTCTCAACGGCAAGACCTTGCTTGAGCCAGCGTCACGTCGGCCGTTCGAGACTTGCTACCTTCCTCCGACCCCAGGCTTCATTTTGCTGGTGCCACCTCCACATAGACTTCTGGTACACCATCCCCGCCTATAACTGGTGAACACTTTACTTTCACGTGACCTCCGCTTGTTTTGTTACTCCTACGTATCTTAGTGAACTCTAGCTTTGTTCGTGAACTTATCCGTGTATCCCGTGATATAACTGTCGTTGTAATCTTCTCGCTTTGTTATTCCTAGTCCGTGTATATAAGAAAGTGTTATTTTCTATTGATAAATGTTTCCCTTGCGTGTGGTTTGCAGCCAGCCTTGTATTTTATTGGAAACACCAAGGCGCAACACCTTGGATACGTTTCCTATCACACTATAAAGAACCTAATCATCACAGTCATGTCCTTGGTCAACTTGACTATGCAGCAAACTGTGTAATCGCAGCGGAGGGACTCTCGACGAACATGTTTCTCTAAAGAAAGTGCTCTGCTTAGAATTTAACAAGAAAACAAGAAGACAAAAATCAAGCCGTGACTGAAACTCGCGAAAATACGGTATTCAACAAGGCAACGAATCCAGAATGAAATCAAGCTTGAGGTTTACGCACCGAAACAAGTTTCTTGCATCGAAAAAAAAAGAAAGGACTCATCGTTTTCTTTTCCTTTCATTTACTTGCAAAAAAAAAAGTGGAATTTGCAATTGCTGCTCTCTAAAAAAATTGCTTTTTTAATTTTTATTTTTAACCTTTTTTTTTTTTGTTGGGTGCACTATGTCTAGCCTACGAGAACAATATGGACAGCCGGAAATTTAAAAAAAAACAATGTTTTGCTGCTTAGACGAGGCGTAAGCTCTCTCCTTGGCAATAAAATTAGAAGCCTTATTTCTATTACATGGAGAGCCAGTCGCATTAAACAAGAGCGACGAGAGGTGCAAAGTGCTTAAAAAGTAATAAGACAGAAAAAAAGACAGACAGGGGGAGACTAAACGAAGAAGGAATAAAATGGGCGGTAGAAAACCAGGCACCGACACAAGATTGGGCCGTTACAAACAGAGTGGTAATGCGAGGCCATTAGGCGGCGAGATAATGTAATTGCCTCGTATTAAGGAACCTGGCGAATGCGTGGGGAACCAAGATGACGCTTTTTACAGCGCCCGAGTGGTCATAAAATATACATCCAAGTACGACAAGCTCTACGAAGCAGACGAGGGCTAATTACGACGTTGCGTGAATCATGTCCAATGAATCATGTCCAATCTTGTCCCGCACCGCGTCGTATCTCTATTTCTCACAGGCTGAGCGAGATTAAATAGGCAGCTTCGAATCTAACCCGTCGGCGGCAAACAACGACAGATGACCATGGCGTATCTTTGGTGGACAAGATAACCCCTACTCTCTCTGTTTCAATCACATCCCGCTTTCTTGTGGGAACGCGATTGATGTTGGTGCTTTTCTTGATAAAAATTTCGATAGGCAGTGAGAGTACGCAGCCCAACAACGTTCCTCCTTCGGTTTGAGCTGTGATTGATAGAATTGCCGGGTGTCTGCCGGGTGTGATTTACGAGCGTGGCAGCGCTTTTGAAATATCTTTTTTTTTTCAGTCATGACTGCCGGGTATGGCTTGTCTTTGAGTTATCGTAACTATATCCTCTTCTTCGCTTCTTGTCACTCGTTCATCCAATAGAACGAACAGTACTAGTCCAGGTGCATCACGCGTTCTTGGACTGTGTATTTCTTCTTCAGATCCCAAGTAATTGCCGTAGTAATTGGTAGTGCGCTGCATAACTTTCCTATACGTACATTTACCATGAAATCCGTGAGATGAGCTTCACATTTCTTGAATAGCATGGCACGCAAGCGATTTATTTTTGTACAGAAACTAACCAGCTTTCTGAACAGCGATGGGCAACGTCAGAGCCGGTGGCCATGACTGTGTTGACGAGAAAGCAGTACTGTCATATTCTCTGCCATAACCCGCAGTACAATGTACAGAGACAATCACTCTCCGTCGTGCTCAACCAATTGACCTAGCATCCTCTGTCGGAAGAAAGAATTCTACAGCATCAACGGGTCTCGTCACATAAGAATATGGTACAAGCGTTACTGCACATTTTTTGATTCACCGGCCTCTAACAGGAACAGCCTTCCTGGAGGTGTATTCTGAGAGTGTCCACTAAGTGGACTGTCCATTTCAGCGCGCACTTATTTGATAGAGCTTGAAGCCGGTAGGACAGGCGCCAAACCTCATCACCGACTCTCAATCTTTATCCATTTAACGCGCGCTGAAATGAACAGTCCACTTAGTGGACACTTACAGAATAAGCCCCCGGTTTCGTTGTCTATCTCAATCTGCACTCTTTCAAAGCCCCTTTCTCACCCAGCCTAGTGCAGAGCAGCTAACCGGAAACTCGTCGTTTAAACTCCCTGTTTTTCCTCTCTTTCTACCTGTTTCTCTCTTACACACACATTCGCGAAAAAGGATAAAGGTTTTCGTTTGTGTGATCACGCCACATCTTGGTGTTTGTATTTGTCAATTGTATAAAAAAATTGGGTAGAAAAGCTTGCCCTTTAGCGTTAGAGGAAGACCCTGCTGACGGTGGTCCTTGTTAAATTTAGGCCACGGTAGGATCAGCCTCGCTGTAGATTAGCCACTTTCTGCATTGTAAAGTTTTCGGCAAAAGGAGCTTCTAAGTGCAACCCCATCGCAAAGAAAATTCGGTAAAGACCATCATGCGCCGTGATAACACTCATAGAAAGCAATAACAAATGCAACGCACTTCGGTGATAATATTCTATTTAGTTTTAAGACGCACATACACACGTACTACAGCTGGTGCTTTCACAAAATCGAGCGCGTACCAATGCAATACGCACTCGCATATCGTAAGGATTTCACTACTTTATGTTCTATTGGGCGTTGGGTTTGAGGGGGGGGGGGGGTGGAAACTGTGGAATAATCTCTAATCTTGGACGGCGTTATTACTTGACCTTCTCTAAAATATTTTTGAAGCTTTACCATTGACATTGAAAGGATAGCCCAAGGCTATTCCTTTCCTAACATTTTGTGCAACCACGTGGAAGTGGGATAACGAAGCGTCCGAAGATAGTCGTTACAATTTTACCGCAATGATGAATTGATATTGATGTTACGTCAATATATCCCCCCAGATAATCTGATTCCATCTTTTATTCCAAAAGCCTGAACGTTTTGGCAACATGACACCTTCATAACTTTCAAGCTGCGCATTAGACAGCTTCATTACATCGGTGCCATATTGTCTATACACTGAGCCCAGTTTACGCGTGCGTATATCTCTCTATTACTTGAAAGAACATTGAACAAAAAGTGCCATGCTCAGTGCCTTTGATTATAGCCAGAAAGCTACTTCCACCGTCGAATGGGTAACAAATCTGTCTAGTACTAATTTATAAGTTTTGTCCTTTAAACACGCATAGCTTTTGGCAACTGTTCTCTCTGACACAACTCGCAAAGAGCGCAGCATGATGAACGTGAAGGGGAACAGGGGCCTAAGACAGAACATTGATAAGGCAAAGGCAGCTAAACGAAACACGTGTCGACAGTGTTAAATGGACGTCGAGCTGCGCCGGCACACTTCGGCAGCGAATGCCACTGGTGAAAGAGGAAGGTTCTTGCTCTGATTGACGAAGACATTCCCACCATCGTCTTCACCCTGGAGTGGATTCGTTTTCTTTTGTCGGGGCTGTGTATTTCTGTAGCCTGGCTGTCGTGTGCCAGCAAACACTCTTAGTGGTCGCTCGGTTGCCGGCAAAGGGCCCATTAGCAGAGCACCCGGTCTGGTAATTGCAGCCTATCAGACCTCTGTTCGTGATTCTCCTCTTCTTCCACCTTCAAACGCATTCTGGCACTCGATGGTGCGTTTCTTTCCCATCCTTCGCCTTTTACGTTACCGGCAACACTTACGGTGTATCTCCCACTCGAGCTGCGCCGAGTCGGCTGCTCTTCTCCCCTCGTCCGTAAACGGTGCGTTCAGCGGTGTGTCCAGGCCAGGTTACCTTCAATGAGTGCGCGACTCGACGCTCCGCGGCGGCGAAGGCACGTGGGACGATGTCCATGGCAAATGGGTTTTGGTCAGATAACATCCCTGCCTTCTCCTTTTACTTTATCTTCGGTTTCTCTCTCACTTTTTCGAAATGTCACTACGCCATGGCTAAGTGCTGATATTTTTTTTTTAGGTTAAGGCTGCCCTATTCACAGAAATTCATGCCTAGCTTCTCCAGGCCTTTAACGCCGCTATTTAGTTGGGATGCTCTATATTTTCTCCACGAAAAGTCTGCCTCGCTATACGGGAAACGATATTAGTAAAGTGAAAAGCAGTGGTCTCCGTGTCAAATTTACTTGGTCAAGGTATGATGAATGTGCAATTTTTAATTGCAGCACTGGCGCGTGTCCTGAGGCGCTTTGTCTTTATGGATAATTGGCGATACTCAGTCGGCAGGGCACTCATGATCACGGGAGCGCTTGAGATCAAATCCGCCCATCACCTGGCTGACAAGAAAGTCATAAACTATTCGTTACGACTTGTGGTGCATCTTGTGCATATTAAAACGTACGCTGCGCAAACATTACCAGGAAGCCAACTTCCCATGAAGACATTCTAATTTTATTTATTTTTAAAATTTCTTTCAAAATAATCTCTGAGGACTTACGCTGTGCATACTGTACATGTCGAGATATACGTATAGTGCGCTTGTTAGAACTTTTGGGAAGTTTGGGGAACTTTAGGGCCTCCGTTGTATTTTATTTATTGTTATCATTCGTTTTTCATCCGGCGCGTGTTTCGCTCAGCATAAAGGAGTTGGCCACATCACCCAAGGTGTCAACTGCTCATAGACGCAGATTTGCTTAATGAAATTAGAAAAGGAACAACCACATACCTAGAACAAATATCCAGTACTCTTACGGGCATAATAAACATATGTTAACACGTTAACACAATGTAATGAGAACTAAATATACAAGGAAAGGTATAGCTTAATTACCTCTTAAACGACAAAGAGATCACAGAGAAATCTTGTGCTGTCTATCTAAATCACCATCGTTTCCTATTCCTTCTACGCAAGTTATTGCTCAAGCCGTGCATTGCGATTACATCTTTAACGCGACAGCGTTAAGGACCCCGTGTCGCAGAAAAACCGAAGTCGGCGTCAGCAGTGTTGTCCGTTAGAGAAATGTATATTTAGGTATATGTATATGCCACGCCTTGCTATATGACGTGCGGTATATGGGGCATTATATATTGCCACAGAATCATACCACTAAAGTTGATCATACCTTGTCTTACGTTCCTGGCAATGTTATTCCTTGGAATTTGGGGAATGACAGCCCACAAACAAAATCTCATAAAACAAAACGCCGGCAGCGCTTGCCTTTTAACAGCGTAGCAGTTTAAGACCAAGGTTTAACGATGTCTAGTGTTGATCAGCGCCAGCCACAGGCGTTCGGAGAGTAACGAGAGAGGAGGTGCCGAGAGAGAGAAAGAAAGAGACAGAGAGTGAGATAAAAAAAAAGAAAACAAAACGAACTTTCGTGGCGAGGCGGGACTCGGAAACGGGTGCCCACGGTCCGAAGGCGAGCCTCATAACCACTGCGCTATACACCCATTTTTTTCTTTTTTCTTTATTGCCATATTTAACAACACATCCACCAGCCTGTGTAAGGCTAGTTGAATTTACTTCTGAACTTTCAACTGTGTAAGGGCATTACATATTTGAAGCACTTCCTCTTCAACGCCTTGGTGTTTCAGCACATCTCTGAGTTTCGTGACATTCTCAACAAAATAGGCGTTCACTGATTGTGCTTGGGGATCAGCGTTTTGGAAATCCATGCCTGACCTCCATATGCTACAAAGACCGCGAAGCATAAATGCATCATAGGACACGTCATTTCCTTGAACAGGGAGAAATCTTATGCCATGCGCATCTATTGGAATGTCCTTCTGCAGTGTCCTTTGAAGGACATCACAATAAAAGACAGCGTTCCAACAGTCAATGAAAACATGCTCCACTCTCTCTGGTTTCCTGCACAAAAGACAATTAACTCCCACGCTTGAAGCACGTGCATTTATGGGAACCATGTGGTTGCATTGTACCGACGATTGTAACACAACTTGCTGTGGTCGAGAGAAAGAGAAAATGAGAGCGAGAGAGAGACAGAAAGAGAGAACTTTCTTGGCGAGGCGGGATTTTAACCCGGGTACTCACGGTCCGAAGGTGAGTGTCATACCTACTACGCTATACATCAACGCTTGTAGAGTTCCGCTGTTTCATCACATTTCACAAGCGTGGAACTGGCTTAATTTCTTATGGTAAATCTTATACCTAAATGTTAGAAGTATACGAAACAATACTAGAAACCTGAAAATTGTGTAATTTTATTGGCGCGGCTGTGTACTACCTCCGGGATCGGTCTACGCATGAGGCTGTGTTTCTAACAGAAAGCTCGCCTTCGTGTTTAGCGTTCGCCGCCAGCGTTTCCATGTAAACATTACGGTTACATACGCTGCAGTTGCCGGGAAGCTTGAGAAGCAGTCATGCATTTTTGAATGCTATCGCGTTCCACTCTTTAAGGCGAAGATTAAGCGTCCTCCAATTTTCTCCTGTACGCACTTCCAACAAACAAACAACCCAATTCCACAATATGCTCTTCGACAAGCGTGCACGTAGTGTACGTTCCTCACCCTAAATGATGAGTGTCGTCCTTAGCGGCACAGTCGATGTTGAATGCGGCGCAGTGGTCAGAATTGTCAAATGTTTCTAATGCGTATATATTAAGTATGTTCTTAAAACGCAAATACAGATACTATTTATGTGTTTACATAAGAACACTTATGTGCGCTTCCCTTCCCCCTCTTTCTGTGTGATGGGTGATTGTTTCAGGTGTTCATCGCCGCTTCTGGTTCTGATGGCTGCATTGATGCTAATTGTGTGCCCGTGGCGGGTGTTCGTGTTTGTAGTGCTTGTTGATATTTTGTTCTTGCTTTCTTTTTGCTTTATTTTTTTCTGATTTCTCTATTTCCGATAGACGGCTCTAGAGAGGCCTACCTTTCCATTTTTCTACATTTAAACGGAAAAATAATCTTCATAATTACGCACTTCCCTTCGTTTCCCGAATTGCATTATTTCTCACTGTACGCCTGCTGCAAAAAGAATGTGATTTATGTAACTAATTTTGGCCTGTTAAGTTTGAAATCTGCGTTTTTTCCTTTCATTTTTCTCACTTGGTGGCCCAGCCGAACAGAACGGCTGCAAATAAAGGGCTCAGGGACGGCTGGCGGTATGTTTCCGAGGGTCCTTGCTTGACGAGCGCGTTATAAACACATTTGGATAATTGGTTATCAGCAGTGGTTGCCTATCGCCGTGTACGGCGCCGAGACGGGACAGGCGCACGGCTCACGATACTGGCCGATTCTACGCGCCACCAGGAGCTGCGATCAGAGCCAGCAACCCGTGCCGTGCGTTTACGACCAGCTCTTTCGGTATCGCGCTTTCGAGAAGTATCGGGCGGGGCGACCTCGATTGCTGGTAACCAGATGCACCTTCGAACCGGCTTGCGCCATGAATGCGCGGGGGCCCCGTCGGTGTAAATAGGCCCAGGATGCGGGGCAGCGTTCTTTAGTGAACAAAGCTGTCCTCAAGAAGGGTGACAATTGGTACTGCGCCACATACATCTTTCGTTCGGTCGTTTTGACGGCTGAAGCTAAGATGTTTGTGTCTGCCTTGGCTCCAGATGCATGCGGGCAAGGCGTCTTATCAACACAAAACGCGTACACGCTGTAGTCACTGTTCATTGTACGCGCCGTGGCTTTTTGGACAATCGTGGGAACCCGCATGTTAGCGAAGCTGCCATAGAAGCCAATACGTCCTGCAATGGCGGCTTGTAGAGGCACGGCAGCGCAATCTCCATTTCGCGGGGTGAACTTGTCAGTGGAAAAAAATAATCTACATTTGCCGTTCGAGGCATGTTGCGCCAAGTAGACTACTGTGCCTGCTCACATCACATCGCATGACATCGCACATGCAGAGCACACAACAGTACACCACGTGAAGCGTAAGTAAGTGAGGATATTCACCTCAACATCGCGTTACAGTCTAACATTATTATAACCATCTATATTTATAGGCCTTATTCTATATTGGCACGCATTGCACTGGTGAGCCTCGAAAGTTTTGCATGAATTCAGAGGAACGAGTTCACCCATATCTTGAACAAAGTAGCGTGTCCATGTGTCCCTAGTACATTACATTCAAATGATTAACAAAAACCACACCATAATCTCCACTAACACAGCCCGCGTGCCACCTGTAATTTTTCTCTGGTATTGAAGACATAGCTAAAACATAATATTTAGTAAAAAGGCAATTCAAAAATAAAGTCGCGGATCAATTGTTATAAAGTTAACACTACATATATAGGCATTACTTTTTAAAGCTAGGCATAAGAGACTTTTGACATTACAGTGTTAAATACGGTAATACAATCTCGTCATGTCTCAGCACGCATCGCCACGAGCAAACATCAGCATGAATCCTGCACAATTTCGCACACATAATTCTTCGTGGATGGACGCAAACAGCCTGTGACTTCACACTTTCATGTTCTAATGAAATTGTCTGTACTTTCTCAATTGTTTCCATTGGATAAGTATTGGACGCATAATATTTATCAACAAGCGTTTTACCCCTCGAGGTGTAGTCGCGCTTCAATCGCACGACCATAGTTGATGTCGCTGCTCGTTGGCTCGAAACCGTATTTCAGCCTCGCCTTCGCGACCATGTGAATTGACCTTGGAGCTGACGGGTCGGACGCCGAGCAGATGGGAACCGCCAGGCAGTGTTTACTCGCCATTCACCAGGGCAACGTGTACGCGAGCACGAGTTGCCGCATTGGCAGCTTTAAGTGTTGCCCACAATTGCTATGCGATTGCAACGCGTTTGTGGCCCTCTCCCCTGTTGCGTTTTTTTAATGTTGCATTTAGGGAAAGGAGCAAACACCTTGAACTGTGGTAAAACAAAGAGGGTGCTGGCGAGGCTCACACGACGAGCCTCGTACAGGTTTGGTGATTGGTGTGCCAGCGGACCATCCTCTGTCTTAACAAAACGTCGTTTTATGCATTGAAGCACAAAACCGGAACGCCAACGCATTTTATTTCCATAGCAATTCTATGGACACTTCAAGCGGATTTCTGCGGTCGGCGTCGCTGTCGTCGTCGCTTCGTCCTGAGGTTCCGTATAAAGTCCGAGGGCGATAAAATCGTCGCCGGGCGCCGTATGTGCGTGTGAAAGCGGGCGGGGGACGCGCGCTTTCACAGAGAGCGAACGAACGACGGAGAGCAAACGCGACTTCTTCCGTCGCGCGAAAGGTCGTGGGGTTATGGTGGGTAGAGAGGGAGGGGGGCGACGCTGTGCTACGGAACCAAATGTGTATCTTGCAACCGGGCGCAAGGGGAACTGGTGACTCAATCTCCCACGCGAAAGGGGGAAAGCGGCAAGGCAGCGCGGGAGGGAGGGTGGGGCGGCTTCTACTCTGCCAACAACTGCGTACTTGTACTTTGCGCCGGTGCGGGCTGTCGCGCTGCACCGTACCTTGAAAGCGATCTCCACACGGCTCTTACCTTTCTAGTGCGCTGTGCTTTCGGCCGCTCAGTTTCCGTTGAAGCGTTAGACCGCACGAACCTTCGCTCGCTGTGGCGGCGCGCTTGCTCACGCCAGCGTTTTGACAGTGGTTGTCTGCGGTCATCGACTGTGGTCTAGTCATGTTTGCTTGTGCGCGCTGACACCACGCTTGTTAGTTCAGTTAGTAAGCGAATGTGTCTAAGTTTATGCAGCCGATAAAACTACTATCCCTACTCCGTATAGCTCTCTACTAATTTGCAATCGCAATTGACGCTTCGCCTTTCGGGCGAAACTGCGACATTTTCCCGCATAGTTCAGGAATTACTACCTCGAAACTGATGCGATCCTCAGAATTCGTTCCAAGTGAATCCGCCTTGCGAACTCCATGCTAGGGATTGTAAATTGCAATAAGACCGTCCATAAGGTATTTGGTCAAAAACTTTTTAGTGATTTTTGTAAATATTCCATATGAATTTCAGTTTTTTTTGTCCAAGTAATGTCCGCCTCTTCAAGTAGACTAGTTCATGAACTAAAATTGTGCTATCTGCCAAAGGCAATAATTAAAAATTTTAGAAAGTGTTCGCTTAAACACCTTGTATAAGGCTCGCCAGGTTACGCGTACGGAACACTATGCTCCAGCTTCGACCTCCACCCGGGCTTCATCGACGTGAGGCATTGCTTCCGTGCCGGCTGTAGTCCGGAGTGGCCTTCACGAAGGCTTACACTAAATTGGTTGGAATGACCGACTGTGCTGCATGCGCCGCGCGACATCGAGCATTTGTTGTGCTACTGCCATCAGTTACAGTCGCAAAGACAAACACTCTCTATCGCATGGCGACGATTGGACGACAGCCCGTTGTCTGTGCAGGCGCTATTCGAACAGCACCTCCATCGCTCGTCGGCCCACAAGGATGTGAAGCCACCTTTGCATTTCTTGAGGGCGACTGGCCGGTGTGAACGCCTTTGACGTATAGTGGTGCCCACTGCGCGTGTGCGCGAACTCACCGCGTCATTCCTTCCTCTCTCTCTCAACTTTTTATTCCCTCTTTTCCGCGCCGCAGCGTAGGGTAGGCAATCAGACGCAGTTATGGTTAACATCCCTGCCCTTTTACTTTTTTTCCCCTCCTCCTTCTCCTCTTCATCCCCATTTGAGCACTTCCCTGAATTGTTGATTAGTCTTCGGGTTTCTCCTGGGGAACGCAGGCATAACTTGAACCAAGCTTCCTCATTTGCATAACTAGTTGATGCCTTTACCATATCTCGTAGCGCACCTTCAGCATTAACGTTGTGGATTTCACGTTCACCAGCGCGCTACCATCACGCCTCCTTGTTTCACTTCTGCCATTGCTCGCTGTGCCACCACAGACCCCCAAGTGAGAGAGCCACGCCTCGGCACGCCCCCTTCACTGCACACGTGCTGCACACGTGTTGCAACCCCTGGAGTCGACGCCAACAAGACATTGCCCCTGATTTCCCTACCTTCTAGGCCAAGGTACTCGAGGAAAGGCCACGCTTCTGCCCTAATGTGATGATTGATGAAGAGAGGGGACCTCGTGCCTGTCAGCATACACGTCACCAATCACTGCTGCTATCTGCTCTCTCCTGTGTGCCGTGTGTTATAAAAAAACCAAGGCAGGGAAAACAGCGTGTGGAGACGGAGCATTCGGGAGCGGGGAGGGCTGTTGTACAAGCAGCTGCCGCAAGACGGACAGGTATAAGCAACTCTCCCGGGACGCAATTTGTATGGAAATTTCTCAGAAGATGGCCGGCGATAGAAGGGCGGCACGGAGAAGGCGCACGCACTGTCGGTGCATTTCCTTTTTTATTTTATTTTCAGAGGAACCCGGAGCAATGAGGGGGAGGCGTCGCTGTGGCCTTTGATAGCCCACTGACGGGTTCATTCGGACGCAAGCGGTGAAGGAGGCGGTGGAGGTCACGATCGATTTGTTTCGGATTTCTCCAGTGCATATGTCGCGGTGTTTCTGTTAGCGCTTGTGGCGTTCATTTTGCTCCAGTTTCTGCCGCAAAAAGGTATGAGTGACGGAGGTCCATGATTCGAACGACCATTGTTGCATAGAGGGTCACTTTCTTTCTCTCTCTTTCTTCTTCTACCTTCGGTCCCTGTGTTTCTGCTGCTGTTTTTTGTTGTTTAAGTTTACATGCTTTTCCTTTTCCTTATGAGCCCTACTCCAGAAAACAAGCTCGCAGAAATACTGACCGACACGTCGCGAAGGGTTAAGTTTGTGTATAAGCAATTGCTGTGGTCCTCGAGCCGAAACTGATGTGGTTTCAAGATTTTTGTCCCCTAACATTTTGTGGCGAAAGGAACTAAAAGGTGCATTGAAAATGGGGGTTAGTAAGGTTGCTACATTGGGCCTGTTGATGTGCCATTAGAACTTATAACGTTGCGCGGGAAATTGCAAGTAAATATTTGCGCTGTGTGCGTCTATTCGTTCCTTGCTTTTGTCCGTGTCTTTTACGCGCAACGTTATACGTTCCAAAGGGGGTTAGTGTTGCGTATGCTTTACCTATACGGATCGTACGACACATATTTACTTTTCGGGATTCTCGCTACGTATTCGGGATTTCGTTCGATGGGTGCTTGAAGTGCTCCAGTGAACATGCCACCGTCTCTTTCCCTTAAACCATTCTGACGACTCATTTCTGTAAGCATGATGGAAAATATCTAGAGAATAAAAAAATTTTTGAAAAACGACTGGATCAAGAAAACAGGGTAAGTGGAAGAAATCACGTGGCTAGTACTTAAGTGGAGTCGCCCTGTTAGGCTCCAGGGAAATTATGATTGTGCAACACCCGCAGATCACATGGTAAAATGCAAATGGTTAGATGTCCATTTCAAGCTGCTATTTATAAAAGCTACCATCATATGCTTTTACTTTTTAGGGTTTCTAAATGCATTCTTACCACTATTTGTCTCATGGTGAAGTTCATTGATCCTGTGGAAAACGAGTAAACGATGTGGAAACATTGAATAGTATATTTCAGGCCACAATTTTAAGCACGTGGGCCAAAACGATATTAAACCATCACTCTATGGTTCCTGCTTTATTTTTCTCGCTCTGATTGTACTGAACAAATGCTCATCAGGCCACTCAAGTAGGAAACACGGGGAATGGAGGGGCATTCCTAATTTCGGTGCCTGGCCATATAGGACTAATTATAAATGATATTCCAGATTATCTAGATAAAAAAATCGGTAAGCGGCCCGATTCTACCGTATTGTCCTTTGAATGCTCGTGTTACTGCTGCTAGACTTCGCAGGAGTTTCATTATGCAGGCAGTGTCAGGCTTCGCAATAACTAACTCTATGGATTACCGACATCTTATATACTCTTGGCACGCAGGTTTTTGCCAAACACGAAAAATTGACGTGTCCATCACGAGGCTGCGCCGCCGTACATCTACGTTAAATTTCTATCTACACAGGTCTGGTTTAGTCCTCTTACCATTATTGTGAGTCTGTGGCGTAGCGGATGCAATAGACCATTACTTGTATTGTAGGCGTTTTTCTGTAATAACAAAAAGACTACTGGAAATCCCGCGTCGCAATATTGGCCTAGATTTATCTGAGCCTTTACTATTGGATGTAGCTACAGAAATGTTTGCTTGGCAATCCAAAATTACCTCATTGAACCTAATCGATTAACATGCTAGACTGATCATCCCTCCTCCCCACCATATTTTTGATTTATTCATTCATTAATTCATTCATTCGCTTTATATTCACAGTTTTCTTCTGATTGCTTTTTTTCCTCTAACGAAAATCTTACTTTCTAATTTCTAACGTTGAAATTGTTAATTTCCGTGTTTTGTACACCTAATTTAACCACCCGATTCATGGCCAATCCTCCAATGTGGGTAGGCGCCACAACCACTGAGGACAACAAAAAAGTCACGCACCATCAAAAGATCACGCAACATCAAAAGTGCTGCGTGATCTTTTGCATATAGGGAGAACAGGATGTCGAGTCGTGTTAGACACTGAGAAATTTGACGTCAATGCGATCATTTCTTGACGCGCTTTTACTCTTTGCGCTGTCGACCATCTTTGGTGCCATGTTTTGGTCACACCGCCACCGAATTTTCACTAAATGGGGCATATATAGCTTTCGCATTATTAAAGTTTGAGTTCGCATTTGAGTTTTTATACACGCAAATAACCGAAGAACCGCACGCACTCATGCAGTGAGAGTGTGCGCCCAGGTGCCGGTAAGGAGGACCAGCTAACAGCCAAGTTTTTCGGGCTTTTACAGTGAAGCTGTTTATTGCTAGAGCAAATCCGTCGTCCTCGAACAACCCGCGAACTGGCTCGTTGACGCGTTCGTCGCGTTGTCTTCTTCCACAGCTAGCTCCGTTGCCGCTCATCATTCCAGCGTAGAATTTCACTTCTCTTCAATCGTCGTAACGGGGAGGCCGCGTTTGAGCCATTCTTAAGTATGTATGAACTATTCATTGTCCTACGGGATGAACATATTTCATAACAGAGGTGATACACGAATGTGTGTGCGTACCTATCGTCACGATGCACACCAATAAGGAAAGTAAATATGTTTGTACTTCAAAATTCTGTGTCACCTCTTTGTCGTGCGCTAAACAGCTTCGCTGGTCATCCACCTTCACAGAGTGCAATTGATAATTAAAAAAAATCCTTGTCGCTTGGAAAGACCGAACTCTTCAGCGCGAGAAATGCTGGTGATTTCATGCGCAGTTGAGCACTTCTGCTTGTTCTGCCAAGAGCGCGAAAATCCCAACCTCGAATTTGGAGTGGGTCCTCTCGACCAAAAGACAGTGCTTTGAAGCAGATCTGGTGCATCAATCCAGATCTGCCATTGGAATTGAGTATCCATTTGTGCATCCGTCTCTAAAAGCAATAAGAGCATACAAAAACATTATGCTCGAGAACCGGTTGCCCACCATCAATAACGACATCACATTAGGCAGTGACATGCTTTTCAAAGCCATAAAGTATGGACATTCTAATGAATGCTGCAAGCCTCATAGTCCCTGCAATTCCAGGGTGTATGAGGAGACTCTAGGCATAATGCTAACCCGTTGCTTTCGCGGTTTGGATAATAGCAGTTTCTTTTTTTTTTCATTCTGCGGCCGTAATGCACGCCCGATTTCATGACAGCTACTATGAAAATCAGGACGGGAGCTTGTGTTCATGGAAATTACATGACTCTACAAACACCAAGAGACGTGACAGCCGAGCGGCGCCTATCAGGGTGGTTTAAGCTGTCGTTACCGTGCTTGCGAACACTTTCCTTATAGAGAATACAACGCAGGAACCGTATTGCTCTTTAAGCTAAGCAGAAAGCACCCTGCAGCAGAAACTGAGACTTTTCAATTGTTGTTTTCTTTCCTTTTGTCTTTAATATTCTTAGCTCGGTGGTCACGTCGACAACATCCGAAAGAGAAACAGTAACGCCACGGTCTCATGACACACGCTTCTCTAACACTGCTCGACGTTACCTTCCATTCACAGCCAAACAGGGAGCCGGGGATAGAGCTCGCCGTCAACGTCTCAGTTTCTCGTCTAAGCTCAGATTTGAGCCCTCTGTACTGACTCCGCTTTGAATCCTGTACTTGGCAAAATAATAAAAAGAAGAAAGCTTCGGGAGTTCTATAAAGGGTGGGTAAGGGCGTATGAAAACACAGGAAGGAAAGGAACTGAACCAGCGTGGGTGTCTTGAAAGGGAGCTGGAGCGCAGGAATATATGGCCTCAGAGGACATTGACCTGCCGTTGTCGTCGTTGGTCGTCGGCGCTCGCTTTCATATTCTTTGTGAGAACGAAAGTGGTGGCTGCTGCGGGTTGTACCGAGTGTTGACACGTCATATTGGCAAGATCACCACGTGGCTTGGGTTACAACCAGGAACGTTCTGCGGTGGCCTGTTTATTTTGTTTATTTATTTCCTCTGAAAAGGAGAAGAGGAAGTGGTCCGTCTCTCTGCTCTCTGCCCTTGTTGCTGTTGACCTCACATGCTTACGCTTGTGGCATTTTCGCAATGGCAATCACATACGGAGGCGCTCCGCGGTTTGACGTGAGCACTGTTTGTGTACCAAAGATGCTTGGCAAAACACGAACAGATATGCAAGCGTCATGCACCGATCAGTGCGTTACGAGTAACTCGTCATTCGTAGATGGCGGGAGCTACTAAGTTGCACGGATAGATGTCGACCGGAACCACGATAATGTAACGTTGTTATCCTAGTGCCGATTCCTTTTCGCGTTGTGGATGACAAAAAGAAGGAATAAAATCGGGGAAGGAGAAAGCATTAAATAATGCTGGCCCAGAGAATCTTTTTTTCTTCTGGAATATAACTAGACATAGACCACACGACTTTGCTGAATCCTTTTGTTTCCTCCTTCATCTATTCTGCTTCTTTAAAAATAATTTTAATCGGCTATTCTAACTTGTCGCAGTTTGTAGTTGAAAGCAGGAGTAGTCAATATTAATGCCGGGTGCCAGTCGCAAGCATTATTTGGCTGGTGAGTTGTCATGCATATGGAACGCTCCGGTCTATTGAAACACTTACACAGTCGTACGGAACGCAGGCTAAACCGGGCGGCGAGTTCAGGTGGTGTGTGTGTGTGTGTGTGTAAAACTTTATTTCAAGAGAAAATAATGGAAAGGAAAATGATGCCTAAGGGTGGGGCCCTTGGTCCAGAGCTCCACTGGCGCGGGCTGCTCGCTGGGCTTGATCTAGAAGAGCTGTTTGCCCCTCCAGATCGCAGCCCACGAGTCGCGTCTCCCATGTCAGCGAGACGTTTGAGGTTAGTGTGAGTAGTGAGTCCACTGTGTGAGGGCGTCTTCCACACTCCGACCTGTTGTATCTCAGTGTCCGTCGATCCCCGCACCAATGCAAGTTAACTCTGGCGCTGCCAATGCGATTTTGCTCTGTCAGAGGATATTTGCATAAGTGTTGGTTTGAATTCTGCGCCAGTCCCTTCCCTGACTGCTTGTGAGTTTAGGGTGGGGGGAGCTGGTGTTGTAAGGATGATTTCAGGCTAGACTAGCAGACATTCATGTCTGCTAGTCTAGTTGCTTGCACAGCTACTCGTTTCCGGTGGCTTCGGACTTTCGCCACAAAACTTTCTCATGACTAGTTTTGCGCCAGTTCTATACCTAGACTTCTAAAAACCGTGCACATATTCCGACAAGGTTTGGTAGGTTGTGTCTATACTGGTAGCATGTCACATGTTTTTTTTTTTTGTTTTTTTTTTGAGTGAGTACCTACAGCCATGGCGTCACTACGTATCGACAAGCTATTGCTCGAAGTACACAACCCTTTTTTTCATCCTTTTGTTTTGCCGCTGCGTATCTTGTTCTATTAGTCATATCAGGATTACTGGTTTTCGGAACAAGCAGCATAAAAATGCTACATTTCGTATCTTGCGTTGCGAACATACAAACAGCAACAGTCTACCAAGGTTTGAATGGATCTAGTGCGCTGAGTTCTTTGACAGCCTGTCAACAATCATCACCTTTTTCATTCCTAACGTACCTGTATGCGTGAGCGCTTCTGTAATCGTGGCCTGCGCGCTTCCGCAATGCTTGCCACGGGGCTCAACTCTGCTCTCGTGTAGAAACACTGCATGCTTATGTTCTGTACCCATGAGCACATCTGCTTCTGCTTATGCGAGATGGCCAGCTGTTGCCATAATCATCGACACCAATTAGCAATTCAGAGCAGAAACAATACGCGCATTTCCGTACACATATTCCGATACTAACAGCAGGCATACCAACACCAACGTCAACAAGAACACTCGAGTGCATGGACAGGGTGGTCACTTTTGTCTTGCGGTTTGTCTTGCATTTCTGTCTTGTCGTTTGGTCGGCTCGGAACGCTTCACCGAAACGGCGAGTAGGACCAACTTGCAGGACCACACATGATTGAACCTTTATAGAGAAGGTATAAAACAATGAAAGACGCTGCTATGACACGAAGAAAAACGAAAAAAGTACTTTGTTATAGCATTTTAGGAATTTTGAAACTTGCGCTGCGTAGCAGCAGAGAGCCGATGTAAAATCCACCACCAAACTTATTCTGTGACACCGCATAACTGCTCCTTTGTGAAAGGAACGACAACGGCGGCCGCCGCACTGCATTGCTGTCGGCATCGTTTATAGGAAAGCACTCGGAATACCGTGCGGAATTGAGACAATTACGCTGAAGGCACTTACCTTTTCCCAGACTTCTTCTGCACTTCTCCGTAGGAAGTAGCGAGATTTCGCGAACAAGTGAAAAAGGAATGACTTAAAGTGGTGAAGGGAAACTCTTACTAACTTGTCATTGGAACGCAGGCGTTCGCCATTGTATTACATCTTTCTTTTGTTGGTTGTGTTTTTTTTTCTCCAAAGTTTAACACAACTGCATTGTTTGTCGGCTTATATTCTCACAGCACTGAAGTATAATCCAAATTCACTTATTGCATGCCGTCTAAATCGTACCTGCATTACCAACAATAGTTTAAAGAAGAAAGCCGCCTACTTTGACGCAGCCATCAGGTTAGTAGGCTATTTTGTTTATATTTTTTTTTACTTCTTGTAAGGAAGATTGTCAGGGAGCGCCCAAACTTATTGTCAGAAATTCGGACGAAATTGGTAACCGTTATTGAAAAGGTAGAGAAAGAGAAAATCCGAAGATATAATAAACAACAATTGTAGAGGCCTCGACTGTCAAGAAAAGGCTAAGTGACCATGCACTCTTTTATCCTAGCCCCAGCACACGCCACACTCACAGACGCGTCCATAAATATGAAGGAAAAAAAAACGAAAAAGAAAAATGCTACTCACATTGTCAGGTGCAGAAGACCTTTCCCAAAAGCTACCGCCTCTGCGGTAACGCTGCTGTTTTTTTGCATAACACTATATCGCCTGAGTGCGCCAAGCGGAGAAGTGATGCGCAAAAACGACTTAACGCGACCTAAACTGAAAAAAAAGGAAATAAATGGCGGAAATACTGAATACTGCGAAGTGAACGCGGGACCAGTCGGCCCGAGATAATCACGGACGCGGCAAGGAAAATTCAATTTACATATTTTGCCAGGCGCTTCAAAGCTTAGGAAAGTCTGAAATTGAAAAAGGGAGATTGTGTGGCTAAAAAATGTAAATAGAGAAAGATAAACACTACAACGTGTTTTCGCATACGTTGCAGTTTCTTTCACCCGCGTGCTTCTTTTAAAACCACCAAGTACGTTTTATTTTCCTTTATAACGTCCTTACGAGAAGGAACTCTCGTCAAGCGTGTACTTCGCAGCCTGATTATCACGTAAAATTTTGGTACCCCTGAAATCATTTGCACGCGCGTTTTCTTTCCCGTTGGCTCTCATCTTGCTTGTTTTGAGCATCGGCTTTCTTTTTTTTTCCCACTGATTATTCCGTCACCAACATTCCGCGCAACAGCGAGTCTTTACAGACACATTCAGACGCATCATTTCTATAATAGCAGTAAGAACAGTCTGGACTTTCAAAGCACATTGAATAACTATACCATGCCTAGATTACCTCTATGGGACTTTTGTTCTTCCCTCCAAATCCACACCTAACCCTTTTGTACTGCCCTACTTTCCGCCCTACTTTCTACGCGTGCAGGATTAGCAGGCCTCAATAGATGAGAAGTGCGTTTGGTTCCAACAGTGGCGAAATAAAGTGGACGTGCCATCGCGTTCCGCTTCAATCGGCTCTGTCGGAGCCACAACATTGTTCGAGCTTCCACTGCTGGCATGACCGTTGCGCGCACGCCCATTACCATTCCTGCTGAGCAGCAGCTTGCATACCACACCGTGGCGAACGTCAAGCAACCAGTAGAAGTGGCACATGACTCAAATTATTATGGTTGCCTCAATGGAAAACCGCCGATCACTAAACGTAGGCCAGCCTATCTGAGGCACCTTATCGCTATTTCTAACTGTTATACCGCTCTAGGAGACAGGTATTTAGCCGAATTTTTCAAGTACCTCCATCTACTCTCCCAGCTACTTGGTCCACCTTATGCTTCCGCCTGCGCTATTTTGTTGTAAGGATACTTAACTGTGTCGCTTTTGTGTTTGGAAGTAGCGTTTACAAACGCATACTTTTTTTCTTTATTATCACAATGAACTGTGCCTTATCCTAGTTCTTTGGTTGCCACGAGACGAGAAAATACATCCTCAGCGACGGCGCATTTTTTACGAACACGGACAATTCCTGCATGCCCCTCTATGCCTGTTGGACGACAGACTGGGGACGCAAGTATTGGAATCCTTGCCTAGAACGGCTGCATCAGAGGAAACTACTACAGTTGTACTGTGCTTCTTTAAGAGATGTGGGAAACGGCTCGATACCGCAGTCCACGCCAGCAGGCTCCCGTGTCGGCCGGCCGTGCCCAAGGGCGCCCAGCCGCACCTCGCGCGTCCCTCGTCTTCTTCGTCCACAGTTGGCATCGCTAATCAGGTCGGCGTTCCCACACTGCCCTCCCTCTTCGAAGGCGTTGACTGGCAGCGACGGCATGACACCCCAGGTTTAAGGCATGCGGGTTCCTGGAAGACCTTGGTGACTCGGACGTTGCCGGCTCGGACGATCCTCGTTCGGTGCATTAGCAGTCCGCAAGGTTCGCCCGCCGGTAGGGGGTGTCATGCCGTCGCTGCCAGCCACCGTGGGCCAGTGCTGTCAATGCCTTCGCAAAGGGAGGGGAAGGGTGGGAACCCCGACACGATTAGCGAAATCAGAGGCAACTGTGGACGAAGAAGACGAGGGACGCTGCGAGCTGCGACTGGGCGCCCTTGGGAGCGGCCCGCCGAGACTGGAGCCTACTGACGATGGACTGCGGGATCGAGCCGTTTCCCACAAAGAAGAGCTGAAATGTGCAAGCGGCTTCACGCTCTGAACGGTCTGGCGTTCACACACGCATCAACTGCGACCTTTTTTCCCTTTTGCACTTTCCCTGTAGGGTATAGCTTACTTGGCGAAAGTGAAGCCAGACAAGCTGGCCACCTAGATACATGTTCGATTTACCTTGCAAATTGCATGACGAAGCGATAAGAAACTAAGTCAGCAACCAGTTGAAGTGGTGCATGAGTCAAACTATTATTGTGGCCTCAATGGAAAACCGCCGATGGCTAAGCGCGCTCGCAGACGAAGTGGCTGATTATATATCCCAATTGACCACCTTCACTTACGAGCTCTCTACCTCCGTCCCTACCGGCATAGAGCCTCACGAGCACATGCGCTTTGTTTTACAAAAACACCCATATATTAGAGCGCAGCTCTTTGGCGCTCGTTCCGGTGGCGATCGTCGGCGCAACCGAGCGCACGATCACAGTGAAAGATGAGAGCGAACGCAGAGCGCAGCGGGGAATGAAAAAAGCGAAGCGGCGAGAGCGAAGAGAGCGCGAGGGGGAGGGTGCAGAGGAAACATAAAGGGGGAAAGCGGAATAGGACATGGTAAAAGCGTGAGAAGAAAAGCGTAGTGACGCGCACGAGGAGCTTTGCGGCGATGGCTAACAGATGGCGCCAGACTAGCGCGCGTCGTTTGTGTGGAAACAAAGCGCTGTATGAGCGTACGTTGTCTGCGGCGGCTGCTGTGAATCGCGCCCACGCGTCACCCACGCGCTTCCTCTCGCGATCTCCCGATTAGCGAGGCCTTGGCGCCACAAATAGGTTTGCAACCCACCGAACGAGACAGATTGTCCGCGCCAGCCTATATATAAGGAAATGAAAACGCGTATACAGCTGAGCACAAATTTTGCATTATGGAGTATCGTAATCGCCGGTGAATTTTTTTCCTTAAAACCCGTTTGATTCGTCGTAATCAGAGAATCTGCCAGACAGCCCTGTTCCGCTATTCCTCGTCCTTCTCTCCCCTGCGGCAGGAGTGAAATGTGGATGAATGGTAAAACTGTTGGCGCGCTCAGCCTCCTCTGAATTTTTCAAATTACGAAAGCGGCATATCTGAGTGTTCGAACAGGACCGTTATGGCTCTTCCGCGGCGGAAGCAGTCGTATTGTACTTCACGCGCCTAGAATTGCAGCATTGCAGGAAGTGTGCAAACACGCAAACAAAAAGCTCTCAAACGAAGAGCCGATATTTCTTATTTGCTATTTTGGACGAAATGCTAAAATAATGACCTGAGTGATAATGTCAAATAATGAGTGAGCAAAAATATTAATTGCAAATTGTGTGCGTGTGTTTATGTATGTATGTATGTATGTATGTATGTATGTATGTATGTATGTATGTATGTATGTATGTATGTATGTATGTATGTATGTATGTATGTATGTATGTATGTATGTATGTATGTATGTATGTATGTATCTTTTAATCGTGTCCTGTACCCACTGACGGCGGCGGGTACGGATCGATAGCTGACCTTGTTCAGGCGAGGCATGCACAGTGCACAGAAATGAAGAGTAGGAAGCGATCAAGAGAGGATGGAAGGCGGATGTGTGAGAGTAAGGACAGAATAAACCTTGGAGTGAAGAGAGTGAGCAGGATGAAGCGTTGACTGAGATGAGAGAAACAAAAATGATGGATAAGAAAAAGGCAGCTATGATCATCGCTTTTTAATGATTTCCTTTAACAATCGGCCCGATGGAGCGCGCACAAAGTGACCTGCCATTATGCTTTATACTTCCTTCCGCCCGAGTTCCTCCCAGCACCGTCTCCCGCTTTGCGTTGCATTTTTTCTCTGCCGCGCCCGCCGCGTGCGTTATCCGCCGCACAGAGAAGAACGACTTATTTTGAGTCGTCATTGTTATCGTCACAATGGACTCCGTCCCTGGCACCATGCTCTTCACCATTGTCAGTCCTGTCGTGCTTCTTGTAAGAGTTAGAAAACTGCATAGAATGCGAGATGATGAAACGGCAAAAGTTAACGCTTGGGACTTGCTTTGCAACTATTCGAATGCCGATTCTGGACTGTGTCCTTGCGTGACGGAAAATATGCGTAAAACATGGGGACAAATGAATAAGGCGAACGCGGCAGCGGAGTGCTCTGCCGAAAAGAGGACCATGACGATAAGCACAATCCGTTTGAAACATGAACAGGCTGTGGAAGAGATGATGAAAAAAAAAAGAACTATCAAGGCCGATAGATAGCATCTGGCGGACAAAAAAAAAAAAAGAGATATGCTGACTGTATGCAAAATGTGTGCAGATGTGTATGCCGGTTTATTTGCTTGCGTGTTTTGTTGTGCCTGTCTTTGTATGTGTTCTGGAAGCAAACCTGAATAAAATACTCATATGTTCCTTATTATTAAGGTCTTATCACACAATGAGAGGAAAGTGAACACGCGTGTGCATCAGTACACGCGGCATTCCGAACGCACACGACGCAGGCTAAAATTTTGTTGAAGCACGTCAAATAATCTGTCTTGGGGCACCATGTAAATAGAATTTTGTGAAGCCTGACGCCTCCGCGTGGGAAGTTGAACCCCGCCCCGCATCGGCAGAGGCGGCAACACCCCCTCTTATTTCGTCAAGCAGTCGCTACAGGCTTTAGATCCCGGGCATGTACAAGCAAGATTATGCTGAAATGTTCCTTGCTTTTCTGTCCGATATAACAACATATAAACTTAGACCAAATATCATTGTTTGTGCCTAGAAAAACACATATGTACTGCTTATATTTGCAAATAGTGCAATTTAAGTTTAAATAAAATAATTTTCTACCATTCCTCATGTAGCTTTCCGGTCCAACTGCGCCTTTGTTTAAGGCCAGGAATGTATGCACGCCAGGCTAACTGTACCCCATTCATGTATAAGATGTTGTAGTAATTCGAAACTGTTGGTTCGTAACATCTTGGCAAATGTTTTACGAAGTTTTAATCATTGCAGTTAGTAACAGTAGGAATAGAAACCTTAACTTACAAGTGTCAGTAACCGTAAGCAATGGGGCTGGTACCGACTCAAAAACGCAATAATCTTTACTAACGCATCTCAATTATTAACAAAAGTAAACTTGTGCACAATTTTTAGGCCCTAATTATCTAGCTTTTATTGTAAGAACTGATCCATGTAAACTAAAGAATAAAAAAAACAGCATTCGTTTGTTTATGCGTTCACATATACCTCTGTATGTAGCGTTAATTTTGGTGTAGCACACGAACCATTTATCGTAATGCGGCTGAATACACTGCGCAGAAATAAATAAACAATAAGAGCGAACAACGAACCGCACAACATAATGAACGAGCTACTACGCGATATGCCTTGATTTACCACTACAACCATATATACAGAGACGCGTAGGTATTGGTACTACAGATTGTACCTGCTAGGAACTATGTTCTTGTTTAATAAATCAACTTTGAACATAATATACCCTAAACTAAAGACTGCATACATGTGCGCGACGAAGAGGCACATAACTGTTAATCCGAAATAATAAAATCCCGACGTAGTGGCTCTGGAGCTGCTGCTGTCAAGCCCAAAGGCGCAGGATCACATCCCTGCTGCGGTGGCCGCATTTCGATGGGGGCGAAATGCAAAAACAGTCTGTTTGCAGTGCATTGAGTGCACGTTAAAGAACCCCCAGATTCCGGAGTCCTCTGCTACCGCGTGCCTCATAATCATATCGTGGTTTTGGCACGTAAATCCCCAGCATTTTGTTTAATAATTAAAGATACCAAGTTGCTCGCCGGAGTATAATACTTCGTTTTATTTTTTTTTTCGACGATCGCGGAACTTGTGCCATGATATTAAACGACAGCTTAACTGCCATATAGTTCAACAGTTCAACCGCCAATGGAAGGGCTGAATATTGACTGCAGGCGAGTCAATGGCTGTCTTTTTTAACAGCGGAGCTGCTTAAGGTCGAGGTTGATCCCTACGGAGCGATGGTGTTCGCAGTTCCGAGCGAACTGGAGTGAGGGTGAAATGAGGAGAGTAGGTGCAGAGAGAGAAAGAGAGAGAGACAGAGAACGAGATAAATAAATGAATAAATAAACTATCTTGGCGAGGCGGGATTGGAACCCGGGTGCCCACGGTCCGAAGGCGAGCGTCATAAGCACTAGGCTATACACCCACGCTTGCAGAACATGCATTTATGGGAACCATATGATTGCGTTGTACCGACGATTGTAACCCAACTTGCTATGGGCGAGAGAAAGAGAAAATGAGTGCGAGAGACGCACGGAAAGAGAAAAAGAAAGGGAGAAGGAAAGAGAGAAAGAGAAACACAGAGAGAAAGACATAGAAAAAGAAAGAGAGAGGCGGGATTTGAACCAGGCTACTCAAAGTCCGAAGGCGAGCGTCATACCCACTACGCTACACAACCGAGCTTGCAGAGCTCCGCTGTTTCATCAGATTTCACAAATGTGGAAGTGGCCTTAATTTTTTCGGAGTCGTTTTTTATGATTTCTTTGCACTTGGCCGCACTTCTTGGACCGTCTTTTGTGAAGGTATAGCAGCAATTAGCCACCAGTGAAGACGGAACATACGATCGACGAAGTGCATATTTACTGCTTCGCTGGATAATCGGCGTTTCCGCCTCCCAACATTCTTCTTGTTAATGAAAGGTAAATAATGGTAAATAGAGCCCAGCTATTCACCACTTTTAGTTAGAAAAAAAAAACAAAAATAAATGACAATGAAATACGAAACACTACAAACGTATACACTCGTGACTGTAATTCTTCAGATCTTCTTTTGTGACTGTGATTCTTCGACAGCTTTTCTTTAGATCTCACAATCTCCAATGCTTTTCCTGCAGATTATGATGAGAAAGAGATTATTTAATGAGTCATGGAGACGTTTGCCTGTTACTTCAGATTGGCATGATGAAAAATGGAATGATATGCGCAGTGCATGATACACAGAACACATTGCGACACCAAACTAAAGTATCTCATTGAGACCAATGTCTCTGAGTAACCTCAAAAGTGCCTTCATTGCACAAAATGCACAGGCAGTGTTGGTCCATGGGCCAAAGGCGCGTGTTAGCTAAAGGTATGACAGTCTTACTCAGTGAAGAATGCGTTATTACCGCCCCTTGAGATACGCCGCAAGGTGTCACGACTGAGCCTTTTCTTTAAGATTTATCATACTAACGAAGACAAAAAAAAGCACTGTTTCTTCAGCGCATCTACCTACATTTCGTCACGCGCATTGATCATTCGCATGAGGTTGGCATCCCACTTTGCCGCACAACTGCTTGCTCGGCATCTTTTATTCCCAGGACGTCATCAGAGTGGAACCACCTACCGGCAGCTATACCTTACGACTAACAACATTGAAGAGTTCAAAAAGCGGTTGCGGGTCAATTTTGCAATAGATTAGAATATATGGGCTTTTTTTTCCTTCATGGTGTTATCCTGCACGGCGATGATGCTGATTTTGCACGTATATGCGTTATTTTTGTTCTTAATAACATTTATATATTGTTCTTCCTAACTTTCTGGCCACTGGTTTGTATTATAGCTGTTGTCAGTGTTTCGATATAATTTCATATTTGTAATACCGCGTTCGTATAGTTTTGTATTTACCTTAAAGTAATTATTGCGCACTGCGTACTTTTTCTAAAATTGTGTAAGCTCAATTTCCTTGACCTAGAAATCCTGTATAACGATGCCGGAAAAATGTTAATCTACACGCGCTAGATATTATTTCAAATAATCTTGTGTATTGTTGTTATGTTCCTCTTTGTAACCGCCCGCTCCCCTCTCTTATGCCCTGACATGGGCCATGAGTGTACTGGAAATAAATAAATAAACAAATAAATAAATACTTTTTGTGCTGAGGAGGAACATGTTCTACCTTCTGAGAAGCAGCAAATGTCCTCAAATGAGAGGGCTGACGAAGAAAGGGATGGTAAGGAACTTAGACGGAAATGTTCTTGTGATTCCTGTGGATACTTGAAAGACTGTATAGTTGTGATATCACAAAAATCAACGTGACGTCCGAGCGCGAATTGTCCACTCGCGCAGCAGAAATAACGAGACGCCGTTCGCTGCGTGTTCAGTAGCGATGAATGTCTCAACGACAGCGCCCGAGGACAACCGACAAAGTGGACTTGCGAAGGCTGACTTTATATAAAGAAACCTGAAAAAAAAAAACGTGCAGAGGCTCCGGGGCTGACCGGAGGAACGTTGTTGGGATTCCCGGCAGAAGTCTGTTGCGGCTCCAAGGAAATACGTCAGGTGAGAGATCGATGCCGGCCTATACTTGCATCCCTTTGCTATTCCAGGAAAAGAAGGTTGCTGTCGGCTTCATGACCTTTTGGCTACGATTTCTGATTTCATTGAGCTGCACTTTTTTTTTATTGCAATCACACGCCTGTTTCAGGCCCCTAGAAGCCGTCTTCGAGAGACTTTGTTATTTAGTCTTCTTGATCTTGGGGCGCGCTTGGAACTAGACGTACGTTCCGGTTCTGCCAAACAAGCTACCTAAATGCCTAAGGAATTTGCTTTTATTATTATTATTATTATTATTATTATTATTATTATTATTATTATTATTATTATTATTATTATTATTATTATTGCTTTTGTTAAGCGTTTATTGTTCCGGCTTGCGCTCTAGCTACAACCTCTATGGTTCAGCGAAGAATATCGAGACTAAGTCGATTACACAGCCGTAGTTCTAGCATGTGCTAAAAAAATTAAAATTAGGCTTCGTGCCCGAAGGCGTTGATAATCATGAGAAGAATTACAATTTTGTTTCGGGAGAGAGAAGCTTTTATTTCTTCTGCTGTCACACTAGCACGCCCAGAGAGATGGACCTACATAAATGTGGTTCCTTTTTTACTTTGCCGTTTGTTTTTAGGGTCCAAGGGCGCGCATATATACTGCATTCTAAGCATATACAGTCGCGTGCAGTATTAGTTGTAACGCAGTGCACGTGTGGAGAAGCACCGAAAGACTGCATGGCGGCGCTGACAAGCGAATATTCGAAGAACTGAACACAGTTACAATGACTGGTATTTACTGCACAAATTTTTCGTATGTCGTCGCCGCCGGGACTGTCTCGGGGCCTATTTCAAGACGTGCACGTGTTACAACTCATACCGCACGTTACTGTACACTCCGTACCACAACACTTCCTATGAACAAACCTAATGTCTTGAGGAAGATCGGTATTTAGCTCATTAAATTTTTTCATTGCTGTGTGGCTGCGCACGGATGTATTTTTACATTTCTCTGTCTTTTTGTTTTACATACGCCTTCTTTTTATATTTGAACGCTTAAGTTGAAAGGAGTAGCTTTCATCTCTCCAGAGTGATCAAGTCAGCTTTATGTTTTTTTTTTCAGTTCACAAGAAAAGAGCAGGAATAATTAACTGGGAGAAGTTATTTTTTGCGCAATTGATTATTATCCAACAAAAAATGAGGACACAGCTCAATCACGTTCTAAAGGCGCACATGAAAAATTAACTGCAGCTTTCTTCGCTTCCTTCCCAACGCGTTTTGCCTTCTTAAGCTTTCTAATTGTGGTGCTAATTCGGCTAGGTTTGAATAAGTATACTTTTGTTTCCTCGAAAAATATTTGCTAGCCCAAAGTTTCTTAAAAAGTATACATCAAAGTGAAGGAGGCACCTTTGCCCGAAAAGGAAATGAGTACCGATAATGAGTACCGCTGAATAAAGTTTGGAATACACACTTTTTAGCGGCGGCAACTCTTTCTTCTACTAAACTGGCTAATGCTATACCGACACGCGAGTGCAAAACGCGCATGCAAACGAAATTCACGAGAAACGTATGCGGCAGACTTCTGACTTATGGAGTAATTCCTTAGATTTTTTGTAAGCTGCATATGACATCATTTGTTTTATAATAGAACAATGTTCTTAATCCGCGCACGTAGAAACTGGCGTAAACAAATGCTTGTTCTGTAGTATTATCGAAAGAAAGCAATTACTGAGGCGACTCCTCCCGCTTTTATTTTTTCTTGTTTATTTTTTTCTAGAAGGTTTGTTTATTTTTTTCTCAAGACTACTTAAAAAAAGTTAAATAAGCTAAAAACCGTAGATAACGTATGACGATGCTCGTGGGTCCTTAAAGAGCCCCATGAGCATTTCTGTTCATTTCGCTCTATTCTTTCCTCTTTTCTTTCCCCTCTTACCCTTCCCCCAGCGGGGGAGAGCAAACCAGAAGCTTCTCTTCCGGTTGACCTCCCAGCCTTTCCCATCTCTTTTTTGTTGTTGTTTTCTCTTGCTATGAGGCCATATAGCGAATATATGGCATTACAAAAATATATGACACTACAATGATGTCGAAGACATCAGTAGCCTCTTCAACGTTTCACGCGAACACAGGGTGCAACTGTTCATTAAAAAAATCATAAAACATTTTCGTGAGTACTTTCAGATTCACGCATGAAGTTTAATTTGATTGCACGCCATGTTGTTAAAAAATTAGGTTATTGATTACGCGTACTTTACATGTGTCTACATTTTTTCCTCAGTAATGTTCCGTTATTCTTTATAATGCGCTTTTTCACTCACACATAAACCACTATATTGTTATATGAGGTTGCAAATATATACAAAGCGCATCTCACATCTGTTTCAACTCTCCAGGAAAAGGCTAGTAGCGTAATAGCGATTAATAACATATATACGAGAGGGGAGGATTAGTCTGAACACTTCACTATACTGAATGTGTATGGTATATAGTGAAGTGGTATAGTAAAGTGAAATATACAGTTATTATAATATTGATATCGTAATATACAGACCAATTACTGCGTTGCCAACATAATTAAGACAGTGTCCCTTCGTCAGTCACCGCACACTAATGGATGCGTGTCAGGTTACTAAATTTTGTTACTTAAAATAACAATTAATTACAGTCCCCAAACTTTACAACTCAGAGGAGCTGCAATGTGGAACAGCCTGGCTAATGATATAAAGCTTTCTCCGACTCTTCTACTCATTCTTGAACTATATATAGAATTCCATCCAGAATACCTTATATTTTGATATTCTTTCTCAAAACAATATATAACCCAGAAACCACGTTGTTGGTTACAGTTTATTGTTTGATGTCTTGCTATAAAACATATTTATGAAAGCGCATACTCTTGATTTCATGAATCATTGTTAAAGAAACATCCCTGTTTCACCTACGTGCCATTCAACTTTTTGTGAATGCTGTTAGAATCGTTTTGGGACCTTTTAATAATTTTGTTGCGTCCGGAAAAGTGTCTGAAATGCATTTTACCGCTCACGGAAGTCTACAATAAACTTTAACGCGAATTTCCTATCTGGTTCAAAGTCATATGTGCAGCCATACGCGCTTCCGTTGCAAATAAGCGCGTGTTTTCTTTTTTTTTTTTTTTTTCTCATTGGTATAAATGTAACTGCATTCCGTGAAACAATGCCTTGGAAATTTTTGTTTTCCTGATGCACTGCACGCAAGGCTCTATCAGCTCGCAGGAAAAATTACCAACGTGTGGGCTCTCAGACGCACACGGAAACCATGGGTTCTAATGGCCATCCACATAGGGTTGGGGGATGCCTTCTTATGAGCGCTGAGCTCCCGTAACGCCCGAGCACATGGAAAGAAGTGATTTTGTGCCTATTTTGCCTGGATTTGTATCGACGGCTATGCATGCCTCTCAGAGAGCGAATGCTCAACCACAAACTGGTGTGTGGTTACAAAAAGCTTCGCCGAGGTGCCAATACTAAACAAATGTAAAGCGAGCGAAATTTGCCTTCTTCTTCATTACGGAAAAACACGAATGTGGTAGAGTTATTCCTATAGTCGCGAACGACACAATCATCTGAAAGACACGGCGCTTCGAAGGTACATACGTTGCAGACCAAAGGCTTCCTGCATACCACATCATCAAAGAATCGCGGGCTCCGGGGAAAGCATAGCTCGGCTGACAAAAAAGAGATAAAAGCAAGGAAACGGGCAGTGTGCAGCTGCGACAACCCCCTCCCGGTCGGCCCGCTACCACCATGACGGCACGGCGAGTTTATTTCCGCTTCCGGAAACGTGGTTACGAGAACGACATTTCGCCTGCGACTTCTAAGGGACTTACGTAGACGTTGCGCGGGAGCCTACCTTTGCCGATGCTTTCTGAGTGCCAGATACTGTCGGGAAGATATACGCTTCATTCATTGCTACCATTTCCCCACGTCTCCCACAAAAGAAAAGATAAAAAAGACACGAAAAGAAAAGAGTGGCGGGTGTTGTGCACAGTATACGCTCGTTGTCATTCTCGGTGCCGATGCGCTTTCAGTAGTGGGTGTGCGGAACCCCTACAATGTCTGGACTGGCAGTTTACCAGAGAATATGTTGGAGGCAATTTAATGCACAGAAATGTTTCTCTTGTACAGGATTGCTAAAATGAAATGCAAAGTACGGAATAGCATCTCTCGCAATTTTCATTCTCCTTTTGCTGTTGATACTTCCAGAAGAATTTATAGATGTGGTTATTGTTTGGACAGACCTCATCTTCCCTTAAAATTTAAAGGATGCATTAGCTCAAACAATGGTTACGTGCTTCTTCAGGAACAGTCTCAAGAGTGGTGACAGGACTGGTTACTATTCACTGCAAACAAATCTGGCGAGCTTGGTCGGCAAGAAACGTGCTCTAATGTGGAGCTACAATTGCGTGGTATAGGATCACGCAACCATATTGTTTATCAGCGTGGTACAGCTGATAGCGGCGTTACCGCAGCTTTGTCCTTTTCAATTTGGCATGTACGCTAGAGCACCCGCCCTGACTGGCCACATAAACGATGATGATGATTATGTCCATACACAGGCAATGGAAACGAATGAATAAAACAATTGCCACGTTGCACAGGCTTTTCCGGGCAATACGCTTGGGAGGGCTTTCTTTACTATATCAACAAGTTTTTATATAGTTGTTAGCTGTAGAAAATGAAGATTACCGACTTTATTGCGCGTAATCTATTATATGGAAAAATGAAAGGTGACTGCATGTTGTGAGCATGTGGCGTGCTTGTCATAATCTTTCTTTCTTCGCGTTACGCGAAAAAGGGCAGCTTTAGTGGTACCCATGCAAAACTAGTGGTTGGCACATGAGAACACTTCGTGGCGTAAATAAAAGAGCTGTCGAATCGAGCTGTGTCATCAGGCATGGTAACCACTTCTTGGATGGATAGCTAAATATAAGAAAACAACTTACCGAATCAAAAATTTGCTTTTGTCAAGACTACTTTGTCTTAAGGCTGCCTTCCAGCCTATTCTACAAACGATGAATACCACTTTCTGGCAAACACCATTACGATGCTTTCTAAATATTCCATTTCTCATTGATTAACACACAAAAGTTATTGCTGCCAGACATAAAGAACGATTCATAGTAAATCATGGCTGCAGTGGAGGAAGTTTTCACGTTCTTACGTGGTGTTACTGTAAGATGTAGCCGCAACGAGGGAGAGGTAAAGGTTTGTTCGGTGTATTTTTCGTTCCGCCACTTGCCAAGACCATCGTGATCAAGATTACGGACACCCACTGTGCAGGATGAATGTTGTCCTCCCAGCCACAACTGTGCTCCACTGCCTTCAGCGCTAGTGAAATCAACAGTGTCGATATATTGACTTTGTCGAGACAGTTTCGGCTGCAGCCTCTCAGCGTAAAAAAAAATGCATGACTACCTTATTTGACTTTGCAGGAACCATTCAAGTTGAGCAATTTCGAGAGTATCTAGTGCAAGAATCGAACTTCTAGTGTAAAGCGAGCGTCGCAAAGCGGAGATGTAGGTTTCTTGAGGGCGCTACGCGCAGGTTGAGTAATTTCTAGCCCATAGATGGACACAGTTCTAATCTTCGCTTATCACCGTGCTTAACAACTCAACGTGCATGCTTAAGCTAAAACTTTTCACAGCAAGCTATCATTGCAGGTAGGCATTGCTGACCTAAATACTCAAATTCTTGTTGTCCAAATAGGAATATGCTTCTCAGCTGTAGCAGAAAAGGGTCTGATAGGGCAGTGAATTTTACAGTTCTACAGCTGATTTCATGGCTTTTACACTTGTCGATGCCTTATTTTCGGATAGTGAAACTGTGCCCTTTGTTACTAAATGGAAGCGAGAGTCAGTTAATGCTGTTGGTCCTTAGAAATACAAAGCGTAGAGCATGACTTCTTACTGTTTACCATTCGAGTATTTAAGCCTAACTGTTAGGAAAAAAAGGCCGGCCCCAGACAAAAGTCACAATAAAAAACTGTCAGCCCTTCCACTGGGGTGGAGATAGAAGACCAGCGAAGCTGTACTATGGCCGGAATTATGTATTTGCAATTATGACTAGATGTGATGGTGTAATTGGTAGTTTGAACTATTAAAGAATAAGAAATATATATGATCCGGTGGTTTTCATTTATTTATTTATGGCCTTATGGTCGCTACGGTACACCGCCATAGGGTGTATGGCAAATGTTAGCACGTTCTTCATAAACACGTCACCAACGCCGCGTGCGTTCAGTGCGAACGCGGGAAAAACGCCGCCGCCGTCGACAAAAGTTGTGCGCGTTTTTGTGTGACCGCACACAACCGCTGTCAAAACGCTGGCTACGTGACGAACGGCTAAACGCCGTTGTCGACACTTTTAGGGGAGAGGCGGGCGAGAGCCCAGAGAGAGTCGGCGGCAGAGGCCGACAAGGCTGCGCGCATGCGCCGCAGTGGGGGAGCGGGCACGCACACGCACAGTCTGGAGTGCCTCTATGCCCTCCTCGCCCACCGCTCCCCTTCCATTGGGAAGTCGCGTTTGCTCTCCGCCGTGCGTTCGCTCCCCGTGACATGGCGCTGAGCCGTGCTCCCTCAAGGGCTGCAGAAGATAGCGCCAACCTTTCCCTTTCCCTCAAGAACCACTTATCCCCGTGACAGCGCGCGTCCCTCGCCATCGTGCGCTTTCACTCGCACATACAGCATACGTCCAATCAGAGCTTTTATTGCGATAGCAATTATATGGACACTCAAAAGCAGATTTCTGCCGTCGGCGTCGCCGTCGCCGTCGCCGTCGCCGTGAGGTTCCGTATAACGTCATTTGGAGAAGAAATCGTCGCCGCGCCGAACGCTGTATGTGCGAGTGAAAGGGCGCGAGGGGCGCGTCTTTCACTGGGAGTGAACGCACGGCGGAGAACAAACGCGCGTTCTGCGCCGTGCTCGCTTAAGGGCTGCAGAAGTAGGCGTCTCTTTTCTCCTTTACAATCACCATATATGTAGAGCAAACGCGCCTTCTTCCGACGCGCGAGAGGCCGTGGGGGAGGGGGAGGGAAGGGAGGCGACGTTTATCTGCGGCACCAAGTGCCTATTTATATCCGAGGCTCCGGCAACAGTCACCAACGCCGCACGCATTTTGAGCGAACGCGGGCAAAACGCCGATGGCGTCGACAACAGTTCTGCGTGTTGCCGATGCTGCTGCATGTCCAAGTTTATACAGCTGATAAAGCTAATATCATTACTCCGTATAGCTCTCTACAAGTTTGCTATCGCAATTGATGCTTCGCCTTTCAGGTGAAACTGCGACAACTTTATTTTCTATTGTCGGTCGCGACGATCGAAAGGTGAGCCCTTAACAGCTTCGCTGTAAAACCCATTTGGAAATCCGTACGGACCCCTTGTTCCTAATTGGTGAGTCAATTGCCTTTTTTCTTAATAATAGTTCTACTTTACCACACGGTACTCCCCCGAACTCCACACTACGCAAGCAGAACTAGTTCATTTCTTGAGAATGGCTGACCAAAACTTCTGGTCGAATAGAGGAAAGTACTAAAGCTAATTTAGAAGCATGTCAGTGTGTTGACATTAGGTTGTGCTTGTTTTTGCTAGCGGGTTTTACACTATAGAATCGGCAGAAATGCTACCAAGTCATGACTCTTTGTGCTCCAAAAGAGGCCTGCCGCTCCGTGCGCACTCTCGCCTCCCAACCAGTTTTGCTTTTTTTGGCAAAGGCAGCACGTCATCGTACTACGCGACCACCATACTGCGTATGTGTCCTTTGCGTGCAGGCTCTACAGGTTTGCAAGGGTTTGTGTTATCGTAGTACTGTGCCTGCGGCTGCCATCTCTCGGTCACTAGCCCGGCAAAATGAAGAATAACCGTCCTGGTATCCTGTTTCATAGCCCGTTGCAGAAACGCTGCAGTCATCGGCACTACTCCTACGGCTCCGGCGTCTTATGTTACGACAGCGACACAAGCGACGAATAACAGGATGGTGGCAATGGAGAGGAAGAAGTACGGCACCATTTTGCTGCGGGCACCGCGCGTATATTTACGATGCTATTTGCATGTGTGCTCGTCATCTGAGAGCTAACGGAAAGCGAAACCTTGCGAGGCTTTGTCGGCAAGACGTTTTGAGGATATGTAATAAAAGCACTATGAGCGCACGATAGCAGTGTTCTCTACAAAATGTACCTACAGCCGTAATGGGTACTAAGCATTAAGAAGATTCTTCCGCAACAATAAGCGTTGTGAAAGCTCCTAAGAAAGAAAAAAAAAGATACTTTTGGTGTCGTTAAGACTGCTAGTATTTCTTCTTTGAGGAAACGGCGTTATTAGTTTCTGTTCTGTGACTTCAGGCTTTGCTTATGCTGTACATGTGTTATTTTGCTAACTATATGCTGCTATGACTGAGTGCCGCGGAATGCTTGAAACCGGGATCTTTTTGAGAATAAATAATTGAATCTTAAAGCCCACTCACGCTGGGCAAAAAAAAATAAAGTTCGCGGAGAGCGTCCGCAAAAATCCTGCCCTTGATAGTTTGGTCACAGTAAAGGAACACCAAATGTGAGGATACATGATTCTGCACTGCGGCGCTATAACGTAAGGCTATTCGAAACTATTGATGTATTCCCTTGCTGCAATTAGCGCTACATGATAGGTCAAACATTTTTCGGGCCAC